>NW_027069652.1:0-123117 GCF_002906115.3 Quercus suber | reverse complement strand
TCCTTGACACCTATTTATCCATTGTTAGCCAACTTGAGCCTTTAAACAGTTAGCCTGTTTTTTCAATGAACCCACTAAAAACTTAAACCTTGGGTGGGCAAATTAAGTATGCATGCTTAAATCTCAAGATGAGGAAGTGTTGAACTTATGGTTTAGCACCTCTTCATAAGGTCCTCAATGAAGACAATGAGACCGATGAAGAGTTCATCAAGTTTAGGAAAGAGAGTTCATCAAAGAAAGGGATAGTTCACTCCATCAAGCTAGAAAGGAAGAAAACCCATCAAGGAGAGATAAGATTTTGAAAAAGCATCAAATTGTGACAAAAAAGAGTAGGCCATCTAGCTAGAAAAGACTTCAACCAAAAAAAAAAAAAAAAAAAAGAGAGAGAGAGAGAGAAAGAAAAGAGAGAGAAGTGAATGCAAGAGTTTTCATCAAGTTGCGAGAGAATACTGATTCATCAAAAGACACAAAAGACATGAGATTCCATGAAAGATCATTCAAGTTGAGAAGGATTAGCAAAAATGAAGATTCATCAAGAAGAAATTTAATCAAATTGAGGAAGTTGAGGGGAAGAAAAAATGTAAGATACATTTCATCAAAAAAGTGTGTTCAGTCAAGTCAAGAAAAATGAAAGTGCATTAGAAAAGACAAGAGGATATCAAGGAGAAATGCAAATTCATCCAAGAAAGATGAAACTCTATCAAATTGAAAGAACCAAAAAAAAAGAAAAAAAAAAGAAGAGAGAGAGCTCGCTAGGCTGAAAACCCGAAAGGGTGGTCTAGGTAAAAATTAAGGCCTAAAAAAAATAAATATATATATAAATAAATCTTTCAAAAAAATGAGAAAAACAAAAATGAGAGTGAGTGATCTGACCACAAGTTAGGATGCTAAGAAGACTAAAAGAGGAAGTTGCCAAGCTAAAAAATCAAGACCAAATGAAAGGAATCAATGGAGACTAATGAGAAGATGATGAACATGACAAGGATTTTAGCACAAGAGTCAATGGTGGAAGATGTGAAAAAAGCCCTCCTTGAAGTCCTGCTGATTCAAAGCACACGTTTAGCCCTGATGATATTTTCTCTTGGATTAAGAAGGAAAACTACTCAAGATTATCAAGCCCCACTAGCTGATATCTTTAAAAGAAAATTTTCACAAATTTTCAAGTGACTTAAAAAAAAAAAAACAAAATTCAAGCTCCAATCACTTGCTTTGTTTTGCTTCCAACAGAAAATAACTCTCAAGAGAACAAATTTCCAAATTCTTAAAAATTCTCAAATCTTCAAACTTAGGATTTTTTTTTTCCCTTCTTGCTTGTTCCCAACATATGTGTTATCCAAGCCTTTCATTTCTTTGATTGTCTTTGAAGACTTAATCTAAAAAATTTCAAAACGAAAAAGCAAATTTGATTACATGTTTTTAATGATTTCAAATCCTACCTAGCCAATGAGGTCGAGTTAACAATTGAGCATTTTGATTGGTCAAAGAGGTTGTTCAAAGGGTCACCTTTTGTTCATTTGAAAAAAATAAAATTTCAAAAAAATCTCATTCTAAGTGAATTTCTTTTTTTTTTTTTTTCAAAAAAAGAAAAGAAGAAGAGACTCATTTAAAAAAAAAAAAAACCATTTTTCAAAAAAAACTTTTTTTGAACTACGGCTGGACTTGATCCTCTATGAGAGAGGTACGTGCCTTTTCAAAGGCCTGGTCCTAGTTATAATCACCCAAGAAAAATCTTCAATTCAAAATTTTCAAAAAAAAAAAAATCATTTTTCAAAAAAAACTTTTTTTGAACTACGTTTGGACCTAATCCTCTATGGTACGTAGGCAGGCTTTCCAAAGGCCCGTCACAATCCCAAAAAAAAAAAAAAGGCTCAAAATCAAGACATTTCTTTGTATGAATTCAGGCTAGGAGCATCTGTTTTACATTAAGCATATCATCAATTTTCTGTGCAAGCATGTCTAAACTAGGGGCATTAGCCCAAAATATTTTTATAATAACTGATTACTAACAAGCTCATGGAAAGAATCTTTTACAAGTGGTGGACATGGATCTTTCATTTACTCAACAATCACCATCAATCTTCAGTTTAGATGCCACCATCATTCTAACAGTCCTTGTTTTGCCCAATTTTGTGATTTTCATCTTGTTTTCCACAAATTTTGCTCTATTGAGGTCCCTAGACAATAAGATTTTTCAAAATTCACATTGATTGTCGAACTAGGGGCATTCGGCCATGCCTCGTCCTTTTTTTTTTTAATAATCTTTTCCTCAAATATCAAGATTTTCAAAAATTAATGCATCAATTCGCAAACTATGGGCATTTGGCCATGCCTCATTTATTTTTCAAAAAAAAAGGTAGTCATCATCATCTTTTCAAAAAAAAAAATAATCAAGATTTCCAAAAATCATGCATCCATTTCTAAATTAAGGGCATTCGGCCATGCCTCATCCACTAAAAAAAAATCAAGATTTATAAAAACAAACTTCAAAGAGTAAACTAGGGGTATTCAGCTATGCCTCATTTAGGTGAGATCACCCATGTGAAGACCATCCAAGTAAGTTCAAAGTTTTGAGTAACAAGGTCGCATCAGGTAAACTCTAAACTTTTCTAAATCAAGTAAAATTTTCTTTCGAATAAGTTCATACATGCCATACATCATAGGATTGACAATAGCTCTCTTACCTTCAAGGAATCGACCTTAGTTCTCCTAAAACTCATAGGATCGACAGTAGCTCTCCTACCTTCAAGAGATCAATCTTAGTTCTGCTAAAACTCATATGATTGACCATAGCTCTCCTACCTTCAAGGAATTGACCTTAGTTCTCCCAAAACTCATAGGATTGATAGTAGCTCTCCTATCTTCAAAAGATTGACTTTAGTTTTACCAAAATCTAGGATTGACAATAGTTCTCCTACTCTCCCCAATATCGACATTAGTTCTCCTACCTTCAATGAATTGACTTTGGTACTCCCAAACCTTTGAAAAAATCAACCTTCCATTAAGAACCTAGGTAGAGAAGCCCCTTGGATACTCACCACATTTAAGATCGAGGTAGAGAAGCCCCTTGGATACTCACCACATTTAAGATCGAGGTAGAGAAGCCCCTTTATCAATTCGCCACATCAAGATTAAGATAGAGAAGCCTCTCAATTGCCCCAAGTTCTAAGGTAGGGAAGCCCCTTGGTTACCTTTCATCAAATATCAAAGTAAAGAAGCCCTTTGATCGACTTTTCAACAGCCATATCGAAGTAGAGAAGCCCTTTGATCAACCTTTCAATAGCCAGATCAAAGTAGAAAAGCCCTTTGATCAACATTTCAATGGTCTAGATCAAAGTAGAGATGCCCTTTGATCGACATTTCAACATCTAGATTAAAGTAGAGAAGCCCTTTAATCGACATTTCAACAGTTCAAGATCAAAGAAGAGAAGCCCTTTGATCGACATTTCAACAGCTCAGATCAAAGTAGAGAAGCCCTTTGATCGCCATTTCAACATCTCAGATTGAAGTAAAGAAGCCCTTTGATCGCCATTTCAACATCTCAGATCGAAGTAGAGAAGCCCTTTGATTGACATTTCAATAGTTTAGATCGAAGTAGAGAAGCCAAGATTGCCATTTCAACAGCTCAAATAGAAGTAGAGAAGCCCTTTGATTGGCATTTCAACAGCTCAGATCAACGTAGAGAAGCCCCTTTGATCGACCTTTCAGCAAGATCAAGGTAGAGAAAACCCTTGGTTACCATTCATCAAGGATCAAGGTAAAGAAGCTCCTTTGATTAACCTTTCAGCAAGATCAAGGTAGAGAAACCCCTTCATTACCATTTGTCAAGGATCAAGGTAGAGAAGCCCCTTGGTCGCTCCCACATACAGATTAAGATAAAGAAGCCTCTCAATCCACCCCGCATTCAGGTTGGGATAGAAAAGCCACCCGGTAACCCCAGATTTCAAGATTCACTTCAAATTTATCAGTTATCAAGTAGGTCAAGTATTCACAATTTTCAGTTTCAAAAAACGACAAGGCACTATTTCTATGCTCCAAGGTTTAGGTTCTAGGGCTAGGTAATCTTTGAAAAATCAACTTTAATTAAATCATGGCTACTAAAATTAGTGTCTTTATTTTACATTGACATTCGCTTTACAAGCTCTGTCAATGAGGAGTATTCTGTAGACACTCGATTTTGCACGCATAATTTAATCAAGGAAGATGGCTAGAATGACCATTTATATACCCAAAATATAGAGTTGCGTTACATGCGTTAATTTGTTCATTTCATATCATAAAAATGATCTTGAGGTTCTAACAGTAGCGACGGTATGCCCGATTTCCAAATCGGACCGTTAGATTGAAAGATATCGCATGATCAAGTTTACACAGTTTACATGTATTGTATTGGGTGAAGCTGATCACGTGTGATTAATTGAAATTAATTTTGATTGGTTAATAATTAAAATTAATTAAATGAATCTATGTGATTGGTGGAGTATTTTTCTTAAAGTGAGATTTGTTGCATAGAATTAAAACAAATAAGCTGATAATATTTAAAGACTGTAGATAATTAGGCTTTTAGGATAATTATATTCAAAATGATTACTTTAAAAAATCCTAATTATCACTTTGGAATGAGATTTATAATGAAAATAACTCTAAAATTCATCCAAATACAGTTTTAGAGTTGGAAAACACTTCAAAAACATGCTAATCAAGTAGCAAATTTCATATTCACGTTCCTAGGGACTTTTGGCATAGTAGAACTCTAGATTCGAACTGGGCTATTTCTGGGAAAGTTGTAGAGAATCGAAAAGTTGGAGTAAAAAGATATGATCAAACTACTGAAGCTTGTTCTGATTTGAAAAATCAGCTTACTCTTATCCAAATCTCCTTTTTATTAGGATTTTCTGCCATACATTTTTTGATTTATTTTTCAGCATTCCAACCTCTACAAATAGGGGATGCCTTTCAAAATTCAGGACACTTTTTCACACTCTCTGACTCCCCTCTTTTTGACTCTTCTCTTCTTCTATTTTCCTTCTTACATTAAAGACGTTATGGAGGCTCTGACCTAAGGAATTTCTTTTCAGTAAGCAAAATATTTTAGATTTGCAAGAGAATTGAATAAATTTCTATGAACCCTAAAATATTCATTCACTACTAAGGAGAGCACGCACATGCAAGAGGTAGTTTTTCTTTTCTTTTTCTATACCTTTTTATTAATTCTACTTGATGATGCTTGAATAGGTTTAGGGTGTTTTTATTATTTTGATTTCTGATGATGTTGCCATGTATTGTTAAACTTTTCTTTAAAGCATGTTCTTGCTATATTTTGTTGTTATGATTTTTCTTTTGAGTCTAAAAAATCTGCTATCAAAGATTCTTTTTTTTAACAAATAAAACATATCTGAATTTTTCTGATCTGATTTTTTTTTAACTCCAAAAACTTATCGGCATTTTCATTAAATATAGATCTGATTTTTTCTTAACTCATAAAACTTATTTGTATTTTCATTAAATACAGATTTGATTTTTTTAAACTCATAAAACTTATCTGTATTTTCATTAAATACAGATCTGAATTTTTTGAACACATAAAACTGATCTGTATTTTCATTAAATACAAATCTGATTTTCTTAGAAAAAAAAAAGTTTTCTTTGACTCAATTGCAAATTTTGGAATTTAAAAGAAGAAATTAAAAATTAGATTGAAGTCTTTTCTCTTTCGTAATATGTGATGCGTGTAAAATAATTTTATCTCATGAGTGTGAGTCCTCTTTCAAAAAGTTTTTTTTTATTTTATGTTCAGCAACAGATCTGATTTTTTTTTTTTTTTACCTATAAACCAAACTTCATTTTTTTTACTATTCAAAACAGATCTGATTTTCTTTACAAAACTTTTTTTATCCTCACAAAAAACAATTTTGGTTCCATTTTTAAATGAATCAAATCAATTTTTTCTTAATTCACAAAAATAGATCTGAATTTTTCTAGAAGAAGGATACATTCATAGGATAGATTTATGTGAGTTAGTTTTGGTTAAGTGTTTGTCATATATGCAACATATTATTCACATCATGCAAAAAGGGTATATTGGTCATTAGTGTCTAGAAGACCAAACTCTGTCAAGTCGGAATGGGTGCCGAACACCTTCCCATATTGTAACCTAGCCTTCAAGTTTAATTCTCTTGGATAAGTAGATCTATGCCTTGTCTTTCTATTTTATCTTTGGGTAGATTGTAACTAGGACAAAAAATTTTGTATTCTTTTACATAGATTGTATCTAGGACTCAAAGCATTGCCAGGTTCAATTTACCAAGATTGTATTTATCATTACAATGAATGACAATGAAGTATTTTGATCATGTATTTTTGTATTTAGTTTTTTCTTATTTTTTTGTATAAAATAAAAATAAAAATAAGGGGTTACTCCACACCACTTGCCCAAAAAGAGAGGTGCCCTTAAAAGAACCCAAATCTCTTTTTTGAGAGCACTTAATTTACCCGGTCTCACACAGAACTTCCTATAGCTCTGTGGGCTCATAGAACAGCCAAATCACAAGCTACAGAAGCTTCGCCCTTTTCTCTAGTTTATGTTTTTTGGTTTGTTTGTTTTTTCTCCTCCACATGTATAATAGTAACACAAATTGTCTAATAACAACAGTAGGTGCCCACTTAGCCAAAAAAGAAAAAAAACAAAGAGTATTAGGTGCAATTTGATTCCTTAATTTATTTGATTCATTCTCTCTAAAATTTGTTTGTTTGTCTGGTTTTTTCATGTGAAAATATGGGTCATTTCAACCAAACCCGACCCACCAACAACCCATTAGCCTGACTCATTCTCAACCCGCTTTAACCCACAACTCGATTGACCTTACTTGACCCAACTGTTTCCCATGTCTAGTTCTCATCTAAGTTCACCACTAACATCATTTTTTTACTTAACACTATCAATTTGTCACATTAGTAGGTATGAAAAGTTGTCAAATTTTTTGTGTCTATAGGCTTTCTTAAAAACATTATATGTGGTTAATTAGTAATTTTGCATCTAAAATAAGATAATAGAGTTTAAGTAATTTTTTTTAAAGTTATATATATATATATATATTGTAGAAGGGTGAAACCAAAGGAGCAAAAGCACTAGGCATTATTGCATTCCGAGGAATCAACTGTGCCAAACTTGTCATCAAATTGGGTCTAGAATGGACAAGATAACCAAATGCCAAAACCCAAGAAGATGGTGGAAACCAAGAAGCTCGAGGAGAAAGCTTACCTTGGGGGGACTCGGGTTCCAACCCAAAACTAAGAAAGGTCGAGGAGGAGAATAGAGACGTGTAGGCAGGGAAGCTTTCTGATAAAGTACACATCACCTCCGCATTGAATGCACTATACCAACTCAACCTACTGTATTAATGGCAGAATGATCCCTAAACAGTGTCTTTACAACTTGCAAGCTACTCTATCACCACCAGTAGGAGCTGAAGAGACAAGTATCCATACAAAGATCCAAAGCTGCCCAAATAGAGGGTTGAGATGAAGCCCCAGCTACTATAAAAAGGAGAGGAGCTCCATCAATTAGTGAGAGGATTTTGGGGAAAATATCTATGAAGTGTACTCAAAGTATTGTAACTGACCAACCTAAGGAAGAACTTATTCCATAGTCTTCATTTGTTTTTAATATTCGTCCTTGTTAATCTTTTCTTAGTAGCATGTTTTGCTTCTAATCATTTGACATAGTTAATTCAGCTTGAGAGGTTGACCTGGATAACCTACCTCTACAAATTAAATGTTTTAGGTCGCAATTCAATACCTATCAATCTACCTTGGGTTAGGCTATTGGAAGGGACTCCACACAATTGGGCCGTCTGCGGGGTGGTCACCTTAAATCCTAGCCTATAGCTTCTTGTGATTAAGAAATGGAAAATTCTAGAAGAGGTGGAACTGTTGCTCTCCTTAATAAAGAAGAATCCATAGGGTCCCGGTGTGGGAATCAGTTTGTTAACTTGGAAAGCAAAAAGGATTGCGAATGACCCGATCCCTCAGCATAAGGGCTGAGTCTATTCATTCAAACCATATCAATCGAAGTCATTCAAGGCTAGAGAGTCACATTCAAACCAAATCACATACAACTAGCCTTCACTTGTGCTCTTGAACTATTCCTAAAGAACCCTTACGAGAGAATCCACCCTAAACACACCATTTAAACTCTAGCATCCTATTTATTCCATGTTCACAATTTGAAATTAACACAAGGCAACCAATGTTCAAGAGACAATGAACCAAAAGCTAAGGAACAAACTTAATTTTTGTTGGGTTTAGGACATGTCAAGACACTGTATTTAACCAATTTTTAGGCCAACTTGATAATTAGACTAATTATGGATGTGGGCGCAGCGTCTTCCTCCTTAAAGGAAAGGGGAATATGCCTCAGCCGAGTGGACCGGGGAGAAAAAAAGATGGAATCGCCACCAAGATTAGGTCTAGGAACCATAAATATAGCACCCTTACGAGGAAGGACTGATCTTACTACCAGAGTATAGGTTTGGAATTTAGGTACAGATTTGGGAATGTGTTAGGCACCTAGAACTGCCCAACACATGGGTTGGCTTCCACTCATTGTATTTTATGTCTTAATCTCATCAAAGGCACATTCAATATTGCATTCTATACTCACACACACACACACTCACACTAGTATTCATCTAGAAATCAATATGGCATTTCATCCCAAAACCCTAATGTACATCTATCATGCTCTCATATTATCTCATCCAAGGCAACAAACAAATCATGGTAGAATCAAAGAATTATTGGAGAGTATCAAGAATATCAAGAACACAAACATACCCATTCAAACTCTCATATCATATCCATCTGTCCTAAATTAAATTATATCCCAATCAAATGCATGTAAAATGAATGCATGTCTTACCTTACTTACCTTACTGCATCACTGCACAAAGAAACAGGGACTCAAATACATAAAAGGGGCAAAAACAGAAGCATATATAAAAGAAATAAAGAAATAGAAGCAGAAAAGTCAAACTACTGGGCACAAGTATGCATGTGCATACATAAGCCTTTGTACTCGGGCTAGTTGTACGCATACACATACTTCAAGTATGCGTACGCATGCAGAAGCATGCGTACGCATACTTGAAGTATGTGTATGCATACATGTGTATGCATACAACTAGCCCACATACCCTAACCCAGAAACTAAAATACATAAAACAAAGCAAAGATAAAAAAAACTAAAGAGACTAACAACCTAACATGCTTCTAATATAAAAATAAACAACCTAAACTAACAACAAAGATATCCAAGATAAACAAAACAAAACCTATTCCTAAACATGCATTGGATCTAATAACAAACAATAACAACACTTAACACATCAAAACATTTTTATTAATATATCCAATCATTCAACTTTCCAATCAAAATGTGATAAGACATGACAAAACAAAATTAAACAAAGCAAAACATATTTCTAAGCATTCATAATAGATATATCAAATTAAGACAGAAAGAACACAAGTTATAAAACCCCAAATTAAGGAAGAGTCATGGAGAGAGACTCACCTTGCTTATGGAACACAACTTGGTTGATTTTTTAACTGACCCCTCAATGCCTACACAATAAGATTGAATGATAATCAAGAAAATCAAAGTATTCAACAGTTCATAGGTAATCACAACTCAAAATAAAAAGATGTTCTTGAAAGATTATCTAAAAAATATTTTGAAAGTGATTAGAAAATAGTTTCTGCCCTAAAAAGTAATAGAGAAAGGTTGTCCAAAAAAACATGCCTATAGGTTTCCTTTATATACTCAGTGAAGTAGATCTAAAACCCTAAACATCTTATGTGTTAATGGACTGAATTTTTGATTCTACATATATGCAGTTCGATCGATCAAACTTAATTTTTTATCAATCTAATCTGTTAAAAAATTATGATGCTTGAATCACTTGAAATCTCTTGCACAATAAATGGTGGTACCTTGAGCATTATCTAAACATTCCTATAGACTCTATAAGCTATAACTAGATATGCTTATGTTCACGAGTTTGTCAACACAACTATAAAGATTTAAAACCTAACAATTGCAAGGCAAGGAGAAAGAACTAAATTTTGTTCCATTAAATAAATTAATTGCAAGGTAAAGAGAATGGAAAAGCATTAATCATTCTTAAGAAATGCATTAATTTCTAGGGTTAAATGTAGGACAAAGACAATAACCCTAAATAAGATTCCAATAATTTTATCAATCATTCTTAAGAAATGCATTAATCATGGTAATTTAAACCACCTAGGCATATGACAAATTTAATGGGGAAAAAGCATTTTCTACCCTCTATGTTCGAGATAGTTCATAATTCCCCCTTAATCTTTGGAACCAAGTAATTTTTGCCCTCAATGTTTTGGAAATTAGCAAATATCCTCATTCCGTTACTCTCTCCATTAAATCTATCTGAATCTTTTGATTCTTGAAATATTCTTTTGTGCAAAGTCTAAAGGTTTGGTTCAAGTTACACTTATGCTTAGTATGTTTCGACGATAATGTTTTCTAGAAAATGAGTCATTTTTCAAAAAGTCTTTACTATAAAACTATCTCATTTTCCTATGTTTGGTAGCAATCTAAATGAGTTGAAAAACAATCTCTTAACTTTCCTTATTTAGTTTATTGTGAGATAGAGTTGTTTTCCCAAAAAAATTAGTAGAAAACTATCTCTAAAATTAAGTTATAATTATTCTATTCACCAAAGATAATTTTCCATCGACTCATTTTTTTTCTAATACTACCAAACATTAAAAAACACGAAAAACTATCTTTACACAAGATTTTCCTTCGAAACAAATGAAGCGTTAGTACTCTTTGTTCAAATTCCACCACTCAATAAATTTTTATTGGATAAATATTTTAAAATTTTCCACTATTAGATCATAAATTCTTATTTTCTTAATATGCACACCAAATTTCTTATTAATCGAATGCTATATATTATTTGATCTATAAACAATTTTTTAAAAATAAAAAGTGAACTTTAAGTATTTTTCATATAAGATAACTATTGACGTCCAAACATCTTAAAATTTTGCAAACAATGAAGTTATATATATATAATTCAACTGGGTATTTTCAAATTACACTTCTAATAAAAAAAAATCATTATTTAGTATAACATACAAAAGTTCCTCTTTTATGAATTTATAAACTTACTTTTAAAAAAAAAAAAAATCATCATTGATTTACTTTTATTATTTAATAAAATCTCAAATGCAGGATTAAAATATCTTATGGAATGTATTTTTTTTTTCTAATAATTTGATTTTTTTTTTTTTTGATATTTAGGAGATAGGAGATTTGAAATCTTATTGTTACTTTGGAAATATAAAAATGAATCAATTTAGCTACAAGAAGCATATTTTAATTATTATTGAGAATCATATTCGGTGTAATATTGATATTTGATACAAATCATACAACAATCATCCTTTATCCTTCCATAGTGTGGACCCTACATGTATTCCATTCGATGAGATATCCTCTCCAAACATGGGATAATTCTTTAAGCTATCAAAGAATTAAGCTAAGAAAAGAAAGAACAATTAACAAACAAACCACTGGTCAAGGGGTCAATTCAGCGACAACCCTGTGTTAGGAGTTGAGAGTCCATCCTCCTCCAATCAGTCACAAGCCAAAAAAAAAAAATTCCAATAATGAAGGAACAAGAAAACCCCCAAATCAACAACCTCCATTGCTGGGGTGACATCCCAGAAGAAGACTACTACAAGCTCCAAGGAGGAATCAAAGCATCCAAATCATTTTACACCTCTCCCAGAGGTCTAAAGCTCTTCACCAGGTCATGGCTTCCCTCTTCCTCCACCCCTCCTCGTGGCCTCATCTGTATGGTCCATGGCTATGGCAACGACATTAGCTGGACTTTCCAAGCCACTCCTATCTTCCTTGCCCAAAAGGGTTTTGCCTGCTTTGCTCTTGACCTTGAAGGCCATGGCCAATCTCAAGGTCTCAGGGCATTCGTACCCAATGTTGATTCTGTTGTTCAAGACTGTCTCTCATTCTTCAATTTCGTCAAACAAGACCCTCGCTTTCACGGGCTGCCTTCTTTTCTTTATGGTGAATCAATGGGGGGCGCGATTTGCCTGCTGATTCACTTAGCAAGTCCAAAAGGTTTTGATGGTGCAATTTTGGTAGCACCCATGTGTAAAATCTCTGATATTGTGAGACCCAAATGGCCAATTCCTGAGGTTCTCTCTTTTGTTGCCAAATTCTTACCCACTTTGCCTATTGTTCCGACTGCAGATCTTATGTATAAGTCTGTGAAAGTTGACAAGAAGAAGATTGTTGCGGAGAAGAATCCGATGAGGTATAGGGGGAAACCAAGATTGGGGACCGTTCTTGAACTTTTGAGGGTTACTGACTATTTGAGTCAAAGATTGAGCGAGGTAAGTATATCGTTTATTGTATTACATGGGAGTGCAGATGTTGTTACTGATCCAAATGTAAGCAGAGCTTTGTATGAAGAGGCGAAGAGCAAGGATAAGACTATAAAGATCTATGATGGGATGATGCATTCTTTATTATTTGGAGAAACTGATGAGAATGTTGGACTTGTTCGCAATGATATTTTGTCCTGGTTGAATGATAGATGCTCTGAATGATAGGGTTGGATTCAAATTGTTGATTTTATTAACTAGTCATAATTTTCAATTGTATTATGGATGAATGAATTCATAAACATTCTACAAATTTTTTTTTGATTCTCAACTTAAACTTCATTAAACCAGATTGTGAGTCATACAGTTTACATCATTTTCCACTTGGTTTACAATCATAGGTGGCGTGTCTTCCACCCAAATATCACACTCGTGAACAAACTTGGCATATCTTGCCATGATGTGAGCCGCTGAGTTGCAGCTTCTTCGTGTGTGAGCCATCTCCCACGCTTCAAAATAATTCAGCCCCTGTCGTGTACCTTCGACAACTTTTTGGACTCTACTCTGCATCATGCCCTGTTCGCTGAATGCGCTAGTCACCATCAGAGAATCACTTTCAAAAATTACCTGACCCAGGCCAAGGTCCCTTGCAAATTGAACACCTTCTTCTACAGCTTTAGCCTCCACCTCCAGCGCCCCCAAAGGCAGCTCCAGTCTCCTGCTCAACGCTCCCATGATTAACCCCTTTTCATTTCTAACTACCACCCCAATACCACAACTACCTGACTCTCTGAACACTGCTCCATCTGTATTAACTTTGTACCAGCCTTGCTTCGGAGGAGACCAACACTGTACAGCATTTGGATAGACATTCCCCTGAATGGTCCTTTCGCCTTTGATCTCTTCAACATAAGCAGCTACAGCTTTGATAAGCCCAACCAGCCCCTTGCTTTGACCACCATGGATCACCAGATTTCTGTTATTCCACAAGTTCCATGCGGTTACTGCAAACAGCACCCAATTAACATTTGGGTGAGAATCCATAACCTCCCACACTAACATCCCAAACTCATTCACAGGTTCCGGCAGGGCAGGAAGCTTGATTTTTGTTTCGCTCCATACCTCCCTTGCAAATTTGCAGTCCCACAGGACATGCCCCGATGTCTCACTGGCTCCACACAGCGCACAACAGTCCTCACAACCAACACCCCTCGTCTTAAGCTTATTCCTGGTAGGGAGAATGTCCTTGCAGGCTCTCCACATGAAATGTTTAATTTTATTTGGACACTCCAAATTCCAAACCATCCTCCAAAGAGCTTTCATCCTTGCATTATCAGAGTTGTTACCCAAGTCCAATCTAGCCGACTCCTCCTTAATGCATCTCTGTGCTACTCCATAAGCACTCTTCACTGAAAATTTTCCATTAGAGGTCCAGGCCCATATAACTGAGTCCTCAGGCAGCCTATTGCTAATTGGTATGCCCAACACTAGCTCTGCATCATGAGGAAGTAAATTGCCTCTGACCTTAGCAACATCCCAGCACCTCCTATCTGCATCAATGAGGTCCGAGACCATCACTTCGACATCCTGAACTCTCCGAGGCCTGGTTACTTTGAAGGAAACCGGTCTTGGGACCCACCTATCCTCCCAAATGTTAACTTTTTGGCCGTTACCAATACACCACCGAGCCCCCTTTGAGATTATATCTTTTGCTGCCATGATGCTACGCCACGCGTAAGAGGGCTTCCTACCCACTTGGGCATTTAGGAAGGACACCTTTGCAAAATACTTGGCTTTGTACACTCTATGGACCAGTGAATTTGGATTCTCATGGATTCTCCAACCTTGTTTTGCTAGAAGTGCTAAATTGAACGCCTTTAGGTCCCGGAACCCCACACCACCCTCGGACTTTGGCTTGCATAATTTCTCCCAGGATACCCATGCCAGCCTCCTTTCCCTTCCTTTTTGACCCCACCAGAAGTTACTCATCATTGAATTCAAATCCTTGCACAAGGAGTCCGGAAGTTTGAACACACTCATCGTGTATGTAGGAGTAGCTTGTGCTACAGCTTTTATAAGAATTTCTCTGCCTGCATTGGATAAGAGCTTTCCCTTCCACCCTGCTATTTTCCTTCCCACCTGATCCTTAATCCGGTTGAAGGCTTTCCTCTTCCCCCTTCCGACTAGGGGTGGTAGACCCAGGTATTTCTCATGATGTCTGACAATCTCAGCCCCAAACCTATGCTTGACCTAGTCTTGTACCTCCCTGCTGGTATTCTTGCTGAAGTATAGGGCTGTTTTTTCTTTATTTACTTTCTGACCCGAATCCCGTTCATAGTCCTCCAACACTTTCAAGACCCTCTCACACTCCACCAAAGAAGCCCGGCAAAAGATAATACTATCATCGGCAAATAGCAAGTGAGAGACACTCGGCGCACCTCTACACACCGCCACACCTTTAATACAACCCTCCTTCTCCGCCTTTTTCAACAAAGCCGATAAACCTTCTGCACACAGCAGAAATAAATACGGGGAGATTGGATCCCCTTGCCGAAGACCCCTTGAAGGAATAATCTTTCCTTTTGGCTCCCCGTTTATCAGGACCGAGTAGGATACCGTACTAACACACATCATCATAAGTGAAATCCACCTCTCATGAAACCCCATTTTCCTCATTGTAGCTTCCAAGTAGGCCCATTCGACACGGTCATATGCCTTGCTCATATCGAGCTTTACTGCCATTAGAGCTTCCTTTCCCTTCCTTTTCTGGTCAATGCAGTGCATAGTCTCAAAGGCCACAAGCACGTTGTCAATTATTGATCTACCCGGCACGAATGCACTTTGAGATTCGTCAACTACCTCCTTTAATATTCTTTTTAATCTATTTGCAAGCACTTTAGAGATAATTTTGTACACTACATTACATAAGCTTATCGGTCTAAACTCCGTAATCTTCTGTGGTGAAGCTACCTTAGGGATAAGACATAAATAAGTTTCATTGAGAGTACCAAGTAATACACCAGAATTTAAAACTTCTAATACAGTGCTTACTACATCAGGGCCTACGATATCCCAATAATGTTGGTAAAAGATGGGAGACATACCGTCGGGGCCCGGGGCTTTTGTGGGGTGCATCTGGTGTAAAGCGTTCCAAACCTCTTCTGCCCTGAATACTGCCAACAGCTCCTCGTTCATTGCTGCAGTGACCCGGTTGGAGATAGCACCCAGGCTTGCATCAAAATTTGAGGGATTATCAGATGTGAAAATCTTCGCAAAGTAATCTAAGATTGTGTTTTCAATATTCTCCTGATCCTCCATCCACTCCCCTTGCAGGTTTTGCAGACCATCAATTCTATTTTTTCTTCTCCTCTGGCTAGCTGTAGCATGGAAAAATTTCGTATTTCGATCTCCCCACTTTAGCCACAACGCTCTAGCCCTCTGATTCCACATAATCTCCTCTCGTATTTGGATCTCATTTATCTCTTTTTTCAACCCCTGAATTTCTTCAGCTTTATCCAGCCTATCATCCACGACTTCAAGATGTTGAAGTTGATCTTTCTTCTGCTTCAGGGTCTTATTAACATTTCCAAACACCCTCCAATTCCACTTGCTCAATTGCTCTTGACAACTCTTTAGACGGTCCATGATCATTGACCTGCTATCTCTCCCCACCGGATCCCATACTTCCTCAATGAGCTTTCTACACCCTGCCTCCCTTGTCCACATAGCCTCAAAGAAAAACCTCTTTCGAGCCGGTTTACGTGGCTTTCTCCGGTGAAGGTAAAGAGATAACAAGCAATGGTCAGAGATAGACATACTTACATGATGAACACTTGCATTCGGGAAACTTTTCAGCCAGTTCTCACTTGCCACCATCCTGTCCAGTCTGAGCTTAGTTCTCTGCTCCCCTGCCCTTCCATTACACCAAGTGTACCTTTGCCCAACAAAACCCAAATCCACCAGTCCGCATCTACTTAGGCACTCCCTAAATTCTTCCATTTGTCGAGCATCTCTTTCTGGGCCGCCAAGCTTTTCATCAGGTTGGGAAATTTCATTGAAATCCCCAAACACCACCCATGGTAATGGACTTTGCACTTTCAACACTTCTAAGAGTTCCCACGAAATATACCTTTTAGCTGCATCGGGTTGGCCATAAAACCCAGTTGCACGCCACGGAGTTGGAGCAGACTTGTCATGGATCTCGACGTCAATGTGCGAGTTCGAACAGCTCTTGAAGTGAACCTCGGTGCCTTCTCTCCACAACAACGCCAAACCCCCACTACGGCCGTCGCTTGGAACTATAATCCCCTGGGTATACTCAATCTTACTTTGAATGCCTTTAATCCGATTCGTTCCGGCTTTCGTCTCCGATAGGAAAACCAGAAGAGGGTCTTTTGTCCTCACCTCATCGGCGAGTGTCCGAACTGCCAAGGACGACCCTAATCCTCGGCAGTTCCAAGCTAGCAAACTCATTTGGCTCGGCGGTGCTGCTCAGCAGCCACCGCCACACCGCCAACCCTATTCTCCTTACCATTTGTTTCGTTGTCTCCTACATTCTTTCCTTTTCTGCGTTTTTGACATGCTGAGTTTGGGTCAAGCTCTTGAAGGGGTGTTGGGCCAACCCTTTTGGGGTTACTTGGGCTTATACTCTCCTGAACCACCCCTTTATTTATTTCCCTAGCCAGCCTCTTCCAATGCCTACTCGCTGGGCCCAAGGTCTCGGAAGTCCAGCCCGTTTTCTCATCATAACACATAGCTAACGGGCCTGGAATTGGATTCTCCTCTGCTGGCCCAATGACCTTCAATTTAACTTCGTTCTTTGGCGCCAAATTCCCCTCAGAGATTAGCTGGGACCTCTGACCCAATGCAGTTTCCCACTGCATCCCCTCCGTAAAATCGGTCTTTGCAGCAAGCTTTTCCTCACCAACTCTCCCCAAAACAGCTTCTTTCTCCTCTTTCTTTCCCACCAACTCTTTGACCTTACCATTCTCAGCTAACACGTCTGGCAGAGGCTTAACAGAGGTTACTGCCCCCACGTCGCCTATGGATTGACTGCTCTCTTGATTTGACTTGTCATCCACGTGGCCTCCTCTTTCCTCAGGACTTTCTTTCACCATGTTTCTTTCATTCACCGTGTTTCGCTGCTCCGTCGGGGCTGTCGAGCTACCCTCAGGTGCCCCCTTACCTTCCGAAGCTTCTCTTCTTGCTCCCTGTGTTACCACTTCTCTCCCTCCCCTTCTCATGGGCTCCCCCCTTAACCAGGCCCCATATTGTAGATGGCTTGCTCCGTCTTTATCTCCTGAAGCCTGCCCTTCACTGCACTCTCTTAGGGAATGGTTGAGAAGCCCACACCTGTAACAAAAATTGGGTAACCTCTCATATTTAAAGTTTACCCATTTAGGCTCGCCTCCTTCAGCTGTGATTCTTTTCCCTCGCACCAGTCGCTTCGTGGTGTCAATACTCACTCTAACACGGAGACATTTTCCCCACTGCACACCAGAATCTGAAACATCCACATCTAGCACCGACCCTAAACACGACCCAATGGCCCACCCTGTCTCTCTTGTCCTGCTGTTCAGTGGTAGGTTGTAGATCTGGACCCAGAATGGAGCCCATTTTACTTCAATCTCCTTCGGTGTCAACTTCCCTTCGAACTCCTGAAGGAGGACTAGTTGCTTCTCATAACTCCAAGGACACATGTCCAGCACCTTCTTTTTATCTTTCTCATCTCCGAACTCCACTAGGAACAGATCTTCTTCAAGTTCAGCAATTTGAATCCCTTTATTAGGTTTCCATAACATCCTTCAATTCTTTCTTAAAGCATCCACATTAATGCTTCTTTGGGACAGAATCTTCATCACAACGCAATACTTCCCTATCTTTCGTGCAGCACTTGTGCTTCCGCTATCTAGCTCTATGCCTGTGTCTTCTTCCTCCGTAAACGTTAGTTTCTTCCACAGCTCCTCTAACTCATCAGCCATAAATGGCAACTTGTTATCTGTCCACTTATGTCTTGTCTCTTGAAACAACTCCCTCCGATCCCCTTAGAAGGACCTGAAGACGACTACAACTCACTGCTGCCTCACACAAGGGAGGTCACTTATTCATTGTTGCAATCTTTCCATATTTGTGCTAAAAATGTAAGAGGTTATATTTGCTTCAATAACAAAACAACAAAATAAATAATAAATAAAAAAATCATTGTTGCAATCTTTCCATATTTGTGCTAATAATGTAAGAGGCTAGGGATGGTAATGGAGCGGAGTAGGGCTGAAGGATGGGGTCTTCGTCCCTGCCTCACATGACAGGGAAAACTTTCTCACCCCATCCCAGCCCCTTGGGGCCCTGCGAAGCCCCGCCTCATCCCGTAAAACTCTACTTTTTTGTTAATTTGCTCTAGAACTCGAACAATTTTTTTAATGAAACCTATTTCATTAATAAAAATGTACTTGAAATTACAACTAAATTTATCACATCAAATCAAATCAATTTTTTTAAAAAAATTGAATAATATGTATAAGTGTTTAATAAGACAATCATAAAAAATAAAATTTAAAAAATTTTAAAAAAAAAAATCTCATAGTATAATATATAACAAAATAAAGGCAGAGAACCACATTTAGTAAAATAAAATAAACTAATATTGATATGTTTGTTTAAATAGTAGGATTTTAGGGTATGAAAAAATTACAATTATAATCCTTAATAACGCAGGGCAAGGTTGGGTGGGTCTAAATAGTTTAAATCCATCCCCATCTCCATCCTGCCCTGTGGTGTGGGGTTAAAATCTTGCCCCCTCCCCACCCCACCACCTTTATAGGGCAAGGAAAACTCGTGCGGGGCGAAAAAAATTACCATCCCTATAAGAGGTTATATTTAGCTTATATTTGCTTCAATGACGAAACAACAACAAAACCAACAACAACAATAACAAACAAAACAAAAAAGGGAAAAATAGGTCCGACCGAGATTTGAACTCGAGTTACTAGATTCAGAGTCCAGTAATTTACCCAGTCATGATACCCAGTTTTCTATTCATTATACTACTATTAGGTTTTCATCAAACATTTGGTTAATTTACCCAGTCATGAAAACAAATTTAAGTTCAAAACTTCTCAATCCAAAACTCTTGAAATTGTTGAAAAAATGCTTGCTGATTTAAATATTAAAATTGAAGGTACTTCTACAAGTACTCCTGCTACTCGAACTATTTCAAGAAATGAAAAAGAAATTGTTTCTAATGAAAATACAGATTCTGATAATGTTTCTTATGTTTTTGCTGAAAAGGTTTTTGAAGATGATTTACTAGAAATTAAAAGATTTGTTGGAAATTCCAAACCCATGTTTCTTACAAAAAATTGGTATTCAAAACCTACTCCTCCTAATATGCAGTTTGAAGAAAGATCTTTTCAAACTCAGTTTTCTGTTTCTGCTGATAAAATTTATGAATGGAATATTGATGGTTTTTCTGAACAAGAAATTATTAATAAAATGGGACATATGTCTATGGTTGGTATTGCTTACCAAAATAATCATGATTTTGACCAACCTGAAATTGTTGATTTACTTGCTACTGGTTTTTTTGGTACTCTTTGTGGATGGTGGAATTCATATCTCACAGAAAAATGCAGAGATTCTATTAAACATGATGTTAAAAAGAATAATGAAGGTTTGCCTATTTTTGATGAACGTATTGGTCGAGGTATCCCTGATGATGTCAATACCTTGATTTATACTATTATTAAACATTTTGTTGGTACTCCATCTAATGTTTCTTCTCGAATTTCTGATTTGCTAAATAATTTGAGATGTCCTACTATGTCTGATTACAAATGGTATCAAGATGTTTTCCTTTCCAGGGTAATGCATCGGACAGATTGTTACAACCCTTATTGGAAAGAAAAGTTTATTGACAGTCTGCCTCCTATCTTTGCTCATAAGGTAAAACAAGAATTAATTGGTAAAAATGATTTCATTGATTATGATAATTTAACTGTAAGGTTGACTTTAATCAACCATATTGTTGGCTTTATTCCATGCCAAATCTACTTGTATTTTAGCAATTAGTAATCCTGCATTTAGGTGGGAATCATGTAAGGGTAGTGAGTGAGAGAGTGTGAAAAATTGCTCAAGATTGTGCAAGGATGCAGAGACTCGCGGCTGGACTCACAGGTGACTCGCGACTGGCAAGCCGCCAAAGTTGGCACACGTGTGGAGCATGCAAGGGAGCTAAAGAGTCATGCCAGCTGTTGCACTACAAGGCAAAAGTCCCAGGTTGGCCATTAGCTCGCGGCTTGAACTTGCGACTCAACTAAATTGCGAGGCCAAGCTGCCAACTAGCCCTATTTTGAAAATCCTGACTCTTCACATTCCTATCTCACCCTAGTATAAATACCTGTTAAATCCACGAAATGTAGAGAGCTTCCAAAGAGAATTTTAAGAGAGAAACCCTAGAGAAAAACAAGATTGATTCATCCACAATCTTCACCTAAGAGACTCTTCAAATTCCTCTACTTTCTTCCTTTCCATTTATACATCCTTGAAAGGTTCTTGACTAAATCCTTTTCTCACCATATCCACGTCTGTGAGGAGGTTCTTTTGGTGCTAAGGGAAGCAGTTTGGAAAGGTCCAATAGTTATTGGTTGATGCTATGGGTTATAGCAGAATCCAGTAAGCTAGAGAAGAAAAAGGTTCGGCGCAACCTCGTTGGAGCAAGAAGCTTGGAGGGCTTAGGTGCCTGGGTAGATTAGGCTTAGAGGGTTTATTACTGTTCATGTATCCCAACTACATTTTCTAGTGGATTATTGACTGCTTGGAGGGCGGCGGAGAGGTTTTACGCCGAGGGCTTCGGTTTCCTCTTCGATCACACATCGTCGTGTTGTCTTTGTGTTTGCATCTCTCTTCCCTTAATCTTTACCATTTAATTTCTGTTGTGGATGTGATTTTAATTGGTCTAGATTGTTTATCAATTCCGTTATAAGCTTGTTATCATTTTCCGCACATACATTGTTTGATATAAAACTTGAATTGGTAATTTGTTGTTTGGGGGTCTAAACGTTCATAGTGTTTTCAACGCTATTTGAACTTTCAATTGGTATCAGAGCGGATGCACTTGTTGTGGTTTAAACACCATAGTGCAATCCTTAACCCCACATTGAAATGGATAGGTCTTAATCTCTAAATGTGCCACCATTTTTTTATGGTAATAATTATGCATTTTGGAAAGTTCGAATGAGGGCATTTTTGTGTTCTATTGATGATGCTATGTGGGATGCAGTTGAAGAGGGTTGGACTAAGCCAGAGGTTGCAAAATCCACCTGGGATGAGGCAGCTCTTGCGACAGCTAATGCTAATAGTAAAGCCTTGAATGCTATTTTCTGTGGTGTCTCTCCAGAAGAATTTCACAGGATTTCACATATCACTATTGCTAAGGAAGCATGAGAGATTTTGAAGACTACTTATGAAGGAACAAAGAAAGTGAAAGACACCAAACTACAAATGTTGACCACTCGCTTTGAGGAGCTCAAGATGAGCGAGGATGAGTCCTTTGACTCTTTTTATAGCAAGTTGAACGAGGTGGTTGTCAGCAAATTTAATTTGGGAGAAAAGACAAAGAATTCTAAAACTGTAAGGAAGATCCTTCGGTCACTGTTGGAAAGCTTTCGTGCCAAAGTAACAGCTATTGAAGAGAGCAAAGATCTTGACGACATTAAAGTTTAAGAGTTGGTTGGTTCTTTGCAGACATATGAATTGTCACTGCCAACACAAAAGAAGAGCAAATCTCTCGCTCTTAAGACAATTGATGAGAGGGTAGTATCTCATGATTCTTCGGAAGAAGATGCTTTATGTGGCATACCTTGTAAAAAACTTCCGGAAGTTCTTAAAACTTAAGAAAAGTGGGAAACCTGGTGACAAAGGGAAATTTCAGAATTTTAGGAAGGAGAAAAGGGAATTTAGAAGAAAAGATGGTAGAGAACCCCAATCTTCACAGGGAATCACGTGTTTTGAATGCAACAGACACGGACATTTCAAGAAAGAATGTCCCAATTATTTGAAATAAAAGGGGAAGGTCTATGCAACTACTCTAAGCGACTCAGATTCATCAAATTCTGATTCTTAGGAAAGCTGTGACGGAGAAGGAAACTATTCCGCATTTATGACCATTGCACAAGTAGAATTCTCAGATGATTTGGGTACACTTGTGAAGGAGCTTGGTGAGCACTCTGATTTGGAGTCTATTGGAATAGTTGAGGAATCTAAAGATGAGGAAGATGGAGAAGCAGTGGGATTGCAAGAGACCTACAATTCACTTCTTGAGAAGACCGGTGAATATGCTAAGGTGGCTAACGTAGCCATTAAAAAGATGAAGAGGGCCGAGGAAGACTACAAAATTCTTCTAGTGCAATACAAGGAGACTAAATGTGAAGTGGAGAAAATGAATGGGGAGCTGTTAGAAGCTTACTCAAAAATTCGATTCCTTGAGCAAGAGGTAGTGCAAGCACAAGTCAAGATAGAGAGGGTCTCATCCAAGAAGTTAGAAGATGTTATTTCATCTCAAAAACCTTCCTCAGATAAACCCGGGTTGGGATATACCGGAGGGAGTAGCTCATCAGCAAATGTCACCAAAGAAGTGAAGTTTGTGAAGGCCAAAGAGACGGTTGAAGAAGAACCAATTCCTGAGAAAGTTAAGGTTGAAAAGAAGAAGAAGGTAGTTGATCAACGGGTGTCAAATAAGTCCCATAATCAATCAGAAGCTAGACTTGAAGCTAGAGGAAGATCACTTCCAAGATCACAACGGGGTCCTAGAACGAATCATTTCTTTCACTTTTGCAGATTGCAAGGGCATACCAAGCCAAACTGTCATAAGCTGAGAGTGTTAAGCTTCCTATGCATAAGCAGGTTTGACAGTCCTAACTTTCATACCCAATCCGTTAAGGATATCACCCCAAACGCACATGACGTGTGGATGACAAAGGGTACCCATGCATAAGCATTATAACATGTCCATGCATCAATTTTTCCTATGCTTTGTGATTATTTTGGTAGTATGCTTTTTGCTTTTGAGTGTTGAGAATCTGTTTGTTTATTCGTTTCATTTTAAAATGTTTTTACATTTTTCTTGATCAATCTTTTCTTACTTTTATGTCAAAAATCCAAAAACACATAAAAAGTAGAAAATCCAAAAAGTTTGATCGACTTTGTTGAGCATTATCTCAAAGCATGTTTTGCCTTGTACTTTTGTACTAATGGCTTTGTGCATCTACAAGCTTAGCTTGTCTCATATGCACTCATATCTTTGTGGGAGAAATCTTGAAATCTATGTAACTGTTGTAAATAGATCTTCAACCTTGTCATGAATAATTAGTGAATGGTTTTGTTGATCTTGAGACTTGCATAGACTTGTGCCTATACATCTTCCCACTTTTATTTTATTGCTTTTAATTAAAGAGCTCACCAAATGTAAATCTCCAAATGAAAAGAGATATTGAGCTGCAAAAGCCTGTATTTGACTAGGAAAAAGGGAAAGTGACCAAAATAAAATATATGATGCCCAAAAAGCCAAAGGCTAACTCATCAAATTGAAATATTGAAAATTTCAGGCATCGATCTCACAATGAGATGTATTGATTCAAAATGATCAAATAATATGATGTATATGGAGCCAAATGAAAAGTTTCAAATAAATGTACTCAAGTTTATGTGGGAGGTCATATATGCATATTTCTATAATTGAGATGGGTCACATTATCTAGTACTAGTTATGTATGCCTTGATTGAATTGATCATTGAAGTTCCACATTAGACTAAGGACTATCTCATTTTTAATATTCACACACAACACACAAGTCTATGTTCAATAAATGTCATATTCATTTGTGTGATTGTACTTGTTTAAATGTGTTTTCATAAGCTTAATCTTTGTTGATGAAACACAAAAAGATTTTTGAGTGTTTATTTTGTTTTTGAAAAGTATTTTGTTTTTACAAAAATGTCAAAAATTTCAAAAACAGTGTTGCCTTGTTTTGGCGACTTAGTCGCGGGTTGATCCAGTGGCATGCCCCAGTCGCAAGCCCACTCCAAGATTTTTCGCGACTCACTGGCGAGTCAAGGTCTTAATCACAAAAAATATTTAGAAAATTTTTCAAAACTTGAGTTTTTATGATTTTCGCAGCTTAGTGTGGCAACTTGTTTGTGGGTGGAAAGTCTAGTCGTGAGTGGTACACCAAGATTTTCGCAGCTCACCTAATGGCTGTCTCGCAGGTAGACCTTTCAATCGTGAAAAACACTTAGAAAATTTTTCAAGAATCTTAATTTCAAAGTGTTTCACGGCTTACCTGGTGACTGACTGGCGACTTGACGTAGTCGCGAAAAACGCGTGTTTTGTGTTTTAAGGACAGTTTTTCAAAAACTTTACTGTTTTCCCTTGAATTTTTGTGACTGTTCATTGTCTTCCTCATTTCTCTCTCTCAAACACTCCGAGTCTCTCTTCACAGAGCAACCATTTTTGCATCATTTCTACTCCAATCTTCAAGAAAAATGTATGGGTTTTCTCTTTCTCACTTCATAGTTCATGATTTAAGCATTTTTTTTTTCTTGTTTTATGTGTTGCCATTGTGTTTTGAGATGTACTGTGTTCTTACATGGATTTGGTTTATCTTTGTTGAGTGTTCTTGGTGTAGTGTTGGTGTTTTTGTGTGTTAGATGCTTCTCTGTGTTGGGTTTCCTATATATGTTGATCTGTTCATATCATTTCATGGTAAATAGTCACAATGACAATTATCTGTGACAGTGCAATGTTCTGTGTTCACTTTCTATTGTGTTGTTACTGAACAATCATCATTTTTTGTCACCATTTTCTTAGTACTATCTTGGTCTATGATCTGTGTTTAAGTCATCAATCTTTGATCTTTTCTGCTTAATCATTTTTTCAACTAACTAGACTCTAATCATATTGGGCTCCATGTTTTGGGTTTTTGCTCCTGGTTCTCTGTTGTGTGTCTTATTTTCTGCAAATGTCATGTTGTTCTGCTAAAGGAAAAGACATTATAATTGATGTTCCATCCCCTGTTGCTAAGCGGACTCGTCGCTTGACTTAGTTATCTCGAGATTCAGATATTGAGAAATTTAGGACTCCAACTGATTCACAGGCCTATTCAAATGTTTTTATGAAAGCTTCGACAATTATGGAAAGAGTAGTACAATTTGATTCCTTAGGAACAACATTTATCCCTAGGATTTTTGAATCAAGAGATTGGGCTGATATGTTCGGGAATTTTGTAGATCCAGTTGAGGAATTAGTTAAGGAATTCTACTTCAATGACAGATACACCGGAGTAGAGTTAAAATGTAGGGTACGAGGAAAGGAATTCTCCATCAATCCAGACTACATTGCAAAGGTTCTTCGCATCACAAGACCAGAAAATGTGGACACCACTCCATATGATGATAGAGTACTCAATGCTCAGGACATTCCTCAAGTTCTTGGAACTGATCATGAAGTTGTCAGCAAGGGAACCTCTATAGGCACTGGACACTTTTCACCTGAACTGACGACTCTGAAGTTGATCATGTTCACCAACTTATAACCATTGTCTAACACTGCCTTCATCAATCTTGGAAGAGCACAATTTCTCTGTGATCTCATTACCGGTGTACCAATTGATATCTGTGCCCACATATTTTAGACCATTGGGAAAGCAGTAGCTCGATCAGTAGCCCGAACTTGCCTTCCTTTCTGCAGTCTCATCATAAAGATTTTGGTTCATGAAGGCATTCGTTCACCGTCAAATGGAAAGATTATACCGCGTTCTAGACTAATATCTATGATAACCCTTCGTGCAAGCAAGAGTCATTCATCTAGAACACCTAAGAGTGAGTCATCCACTTATGAAACTCCAACTGCTCATGCTCCAGTCACGCCTGTGCAAACAATTGGCACTCCATCTGTTCCTCCTGGATTTCAAACTCCCAAGCAAAGTTACTTCATTGAAAATGTGCTTCATCAAATTTCTGATTTGGAACAGCTTCTTCACTCCATCAACAACCAAACTTAAATGCGTCTCACAACTATTGAGACACAACTGGATGCTATGCAGCAAAAGGTTAAAGATAGCCTTTAGCTATTCCTGCCAAAAAGGGGGAGATAGTAGCAGCACATAGAAAGGGGGAGAGCAGTTCAAGAATGAGAAGGAGTGTGCATATTAAAAGGGGGAGTTGTGTTGATATATACTCACACACTTGTTTATAGTTATCTGCTTGCTTTTTGTTTATTTTCTCCTATGTGGATATATTTATAATTCTCTTTTGGAAAACTTGTGATTATCTAGTACACTTATATAATTTTATGATGATGTTTATTCAGTGTTTATTTACTATTTCTACCCATGTTGCTTTTGTAAGCTTTTAGGGTTTGTTTCCTTGCATTTGTAGGCTTTTATGGTTTGTACCATGCTTATGCAGCCTCTATACTTTGTTGCCTAGTACTTCTAGCTAAATGTTATGCATTTTCCTTAAGTACTCTCACTCTTGTGCCCTTATAGGATTTTATTCCTAGATGCATATACTCCATGTACTATGCATTGGTTAAGTGTTGGTCATTCAAGTGATTTGCTTTGTGCTTATCAGCTTGAATATCCGGATGTTCATTCCAAGTGTGAGAGTATTTAATTGTGCTTATCAGCTTGATTTGCTTTGTTTGGTCAAGCCATAGTTTATTACTTTATTCCATTTTGCTTAATCGCATTGTGCTTGCTCTATATGCATTACAAGTTTTACAATGAACTTATTGTGTTATTGTGTTTCAGGAGATTTTTTGGTCTTATGGTTCAAGAGCTTCACAGATTCTAGAGTTAGGTGTGAGTGAGTTTTCCAACTGTTCCCAAGTCACACGTTAAGTCTAGAGTTTGTTGTAGGGTTTTGTCACAGAATAGCCAAAGGGGGAGATTGTAAGGTTGAATTTAATCAACCATCTTGTTGGCTTTATTCCGTGCCAAGTTTGCTTGTATTTTAGCAATTAGTAAGCCTGTATTTAGGTGGAAATCATGTAAGGGTAGTGAGTGAGAGAGTGTGAAGAATTGCTCAAGATTGTGCAAGGATGCAGAGACTCGCAGCTGGACTCGTAAGTGACTCACGACTGGTAAGCCGCCAAAGTTGGCACACTTGTGGAGCATGCAAGGGAGCTGAAGAGTCATGCCAGCTGTTGCACTACAGGGCAAAAGTCCCAAGCTGGCCAGGTCATTAGCTCACAGCTTGAACTCGCGACTCAGCCAAGTCGCGAGGCCAAGCCGCCAACCAGCCCTGTTATGAAAAACCTGACTCTTCACATTCCTATCTCACCCTAGTATAAATACCCCTTAAACCCACAAAATGTAGAGAGCTTCTAAAGAAAATTTTAAGAGAGAAACCCTAGAGAAAACAAGATTGATTCATCCACAATCTTCACCTAAAAGACTCTTCCAATTCCTCTACTCTCTTCCTTTCCATTGATACATCCTTGAGAGGTTCTTGACCAAATCCTTTTCTCACCATACCCACGTCTGTGAGAAGGTTCTTTTGGTGCTAAGGGAAGCAGTTTGGAAGGGACCAATAGTTATTGGTTGACGCTATGGGCTATAACGGAATCCGGTAAGCTAGAGAAGAAAAAGGTTCGACGCAACCTCGTTGGAGCAAGAAGCTTGGAGGGCTTAAGTACCTGGGTAGATTAGGCTTAGAGGGTCTATTGCTGTTCATGTATCCCAACTACATTTTCTAGTGGATTATTGACCGTTTGGAGGGCGGCGGAGAGGTTTTACGCTGAGAGCTCTGGTTTCCTTTTCGATAACACATCATTGTGTTGTCTTTGTGTTTGCATCTCTCTTCTTTTAATCTTAACCATTTAATTTCTGTTGTGGATGTGATTTTAATTGGTTTAGATTGTTTATCAAGTCTGTTATATGTTTGTTATCATTTTCTGCACATACATTGTTTGATATAAAGCTTGAATTGGTAATTTGTTGTTTGGGGGTCTAAACATTCATAGTGTTTTCAATGCTATTTGAACTTTCATTAAATTATGGTGATATTTTAAGCACTATTAAAAAACTTGGTATTAATATGTGTAATGATGAAAAACTGTTAAAACACCAATTAAAAAATAAAAGAAAAATTAAATATGAAATGGGTAATTTTTGTGAACAATATGGTTTTCCCCCTATTGCTCCTTCTAGGCAAAAGCGTAAAAAAAATGATAAAAGCCATAAAAAATATAAAAAATACAAAACTAATTTTAATGATTTTTATGCTAAAAAGAAAAATGTTTCTAAAAAAAAATGATAAACAAAGATCAGGTAAAGGTAAGTGTTTCAACTGTGGAAAACCTGTCATTTCAGTAAAGATTGTAAACAAAAACCTAGTAAGTTAAAGAATAAGTTTAACATGTTAAATATTGATGATAAAGTTCAAGAAGAATTATTAGAACCCTTGAAACAAATAGTTCGTCTGATTCTTTGAAAGATGATTTTTCTTCTTCTACTGATTCTTGCTATCATTTTGTTGATGATTCTTCTGATTCTCCTAATATTAAAATTGGTTGTAGAGATTCATGTTGCAATGTTACTAAATCTGTTAATACTCTCACTAAAGGTGAAGAAAATGAAAGTTTGTTGGTTAATTTGATAGGTCAAATTGAAAACCCTGAATTACAAAAAGAATATTTGGATATGTTTAAGAAAAAACTTGTTAAAAGAGGAAACTAGTAAAAAACCTAAATCAACTATAAGTTTTGAAGAAACTTTGGAAAGATTTAATAAAAAGAAATCCAAAGACTTAACTGTTAATGATCTTCAACATGAAATTAATATTGTTAAACAAGAGATAAGTGAATTAAAACATGAATTTAAAAATACTAAAAGTGATAATCATAATTTTAAACAAGAATTGTTAATGTTAAAACTTGATAAAAACATTGATCAAAATAAGTTTGATAATGAACAAGATGAGCTCAAAGATGGAGATGAATCTAGTCAACAGGCTCTTCTTTTTGATAAAGGTTGATGGATAACAAAAAATCACACCTATGGTTTGTCCAGATGGGTCGTCCATAAGGAACGGTTAGCCAAACAACCTGGCCATCTCCTATTCGTCCAGATATCTCGTCCTTGGGATGTTGGGCAATTGATTAAACTTCAAGGAATCAAGTCGAAAGAATCGTCCATGTGTAAGGTGCATGGACGACCACACAATGGCACGACAAAGAGTCGTCCATGCGCAAAGCGCATGGACGACTACGCAACACTTAGCAAATTTTGGAGCGGTTCATCAACCCGTGTTCATCGCCGCCAATCCCTCCCACGTATGTAACTTCCAACAGCGGTTATGATTTTTATAGCCGTTGAGGAGGTTATGTCCGGATTCCAAGATTCTGGGGGAAGTTATCGAACTAGTAACCGCCCTAGAATACCCTATATAAGGACCGGTCTTAACCATGCAAAGGTATGAATTTCCTGAAATTTTACATTGAATAAAGTTGGAACTCCATTAGAAGAAAAAACTAACTTTATCATCGGAGGGTGTTTGGCTGGTTCGCCCTGGTCACCCTTTGACTGTTTTCTCTCTTTATAGGCCTTCGCTAACGTCGTAGTCCACCGAAACCGAAGTGTTCAACTAACTGATTCCATACATCATCAGTTGGCGCCGTCTGTGGGGAAACTTGAATCGATTTGCGATTTGCCTTTTCTGGGACAAAAAGTCGAATGGTTCGGACCAGATCGAGGGTTACTAGCCCAGGCCACCAAAAGAGTAAGGATGCTTCTAGCCATCCCCACCGAAATCACCAATCAGTGTCTGTCACGCAGTCGCCTTCCATCCAACACATACAATCCATGGCGGCCGCGATGGCGGAATTAACCCGCCAGAATCAAGAGTTAACTAGGGAGATAGAAAGGCAGCGCCGAGAAGGGCATGCTGAGAGACAATCCCAGAGTCAAGAAGATGGAGGAGGAAATGCTGAGCCCGAGATTCGATCAAGAGGCACCACTTCGCGAAGGGTGCCACATCTGGAGAAGGAAATGGATCAGATGAGGAAGGTTATGGACGAGATGAAGGAGAACAAGAGAAGGGCAAATCCCGTAGAGGATTTGGTTCATCGAACGGACTCCCCTTTCACTGCTTCCATCAATGGGCATCCCTTGCCGCCTAAATTCAAAATGCCTTCCCTGGACTCATACGACGGAGCACGTGATCCCTTTGATCATATCACTACTTTCAAGACTACAATGCATCTCCAAGGGGTCCCGGATGAGATTATGTACAGAGCCTTCCCTACCACCCTTAAGGGACCAGCGCGAGTATGGTTCAGCAAAATACCCCCGAATTCTGTAAATTCTTTCAAGGAGTTAAGCAAATTATTTGTCAATAATTTCATTGGGGGACAAAGACACAAACGTTCCTCGTCCAGTTTGCTGACCATAGAGCAAGGAGAAAATGAGAGCCTGCGTTCCTTCATCACGGGCTTCAATAGGGAAGCCTTGACAGTAGATGAGGTGGACGACAAGCTCCTATTGGCAGCCTTCCACAATGGGGTTATCTTTGACTTATTTATTCACAAGTTGTATGAAAAAGAGCCCCAATCCATGGCTGAACTCGTCCATTCAGCCCAAAACTTTATGAATGCAGAAAACGCCATCATAGCTAAGAAGAGGAAGAGGGCTGAAAGGATGGAGGTCAACCCCCCACGTCACTCTGATCAAGGATCTCGTCCGAAGAAGGGACAAACGGAAGATAAAAAGGATCGAGACAGGGATAACAGGAAGGCAGGTCCGTCAGTAAGGAGTCAGAATTATACACCCTTGAATGCCCCACTCGATCAAGTGCTCGTGCAAATCAAGGATGATCCTTCCTTGAAGTGGCCAGAGAAGATGAAAGGAGATCCTAACAAGCGCAATAAGAATAAATATTGTCGCTTCCATAGGGATCATGGGCATGACACGGACGAGTGTTATGACTTGAAGCAGCAGATTGAGAATCTCATTAGACAAGGAAAGTTGAGGCATTTCGTTGGAAGAGATCATAAAGATGAAAAATTGAAAGCAAAGATGGAAGAGTCATCACGGCCCCCACTCAGAGAAATAAGAGTTATCATTAGTGGGACGTTGACAGGACAATCCTTCAAGGCGAAGAAGACGTACCTCAAAGCGGTGCAAAACGTCCAACTCTCTGGACGACCCCCAAGGATGAAGGAAATAGACGAGCCAACCATCTCTTTTACGGACGAAGAAGCCGAGAGGATCCATCATCCACACGACGATGCAATCGTCATTACCCTACTCATAGCAGATTACAGAACCAGGAGGGTGTTGGTGGATAATGGAAGCTCAGGAGATATATTGTATTATCCCGCCTTCCAGCAGATGAGGATTGGACGAGATCAGCTTTGTCTAGCATGTTCGCCACTGATAGGATTTGGAGGAATGAAAATGCAGCCCGTAGGTACCATTACCTTACCTGTAGTAGTAGGGTCATACCCGCAGCAGATAACTAAGGAAGTAAATTTCCTTGTGGTGGATTGTTCATCCTCTTACAATGCCATCATTGGAAGAACAACCTTGAACAGTTGGAAGGCGGTAACATCTACCTATCATCTGTCAGTTAAATTCCCTACGGAGTGCGGGATTGGGCAAGCACAAGGAGATCAGTTGGCAGCCAGAGAGTGTTACCTAGCCATGTTGGCTGTGGATGAGCAAATGCAGGCTATGATTATAGAAGAAAGAAAAATTGTTGCAGAACCGACTGAAGTATTGGAAGATGTTTTATTGCGAGAAAATGATAGTGAGAAATTTACTAGAATTGGAACAAGTATGAAGGAGAAGGCAAAAGAAGACCTCGTCCAGTTTCTAAAGAAGAATGTCAATGTTTTTGCATGGAGTCATGACGACATGCCTGGCATTGATCCAAGTGTAATTACTCATCGACTGAACGTGTCCCCCTCATCGAAGCCTATTCGTCAAAAGAAGAGGGTGTTTGCCCCTGAACTAGAGAAGGCTATCAAGGAAGAGGTTCATAAACTAACCACAGCGCAGTTTATCCGGGAAGTCTATTACCCGGATTGGTTAGCAAATGTAGTGATGGTAAAGAAGGCAAACAGCAAGTGGAGGATATGCATCGACTTTACTAACTTGAACAAGGCTTGCCCTAAGGATAGTTATCCTTTGCCCCATATTGATCAATTGATTAATTCTACAGCTGGCCATCAACTGTTGAGCTTCATGGACGCCTTCTCAGGATATAATCAGATAAAGATGGACGAGGCAGAACAGGAAAAGACATCTTTTATTACCAGTCAAGGTTTGTTTTGTTACAAGGTGATGCCCTTCGGTCTGAAGAATGCAGGGGCAACTTATCAAAGGTTGGTGAATCACATGTTTCGTCCACAGATAGGACGGAATGTAGAAGTGTACGTGGATGACATGCTTGTGAAGAGTTTAGACAAAGGTAGCCACTTGGACGACCTTCAGGAAACCTTTGAAACACTTAGGCGATACAAGATGAAGCTGAACCCAAGTAAATGTGCATTCGGAGTATCGTCGGGAAAGTTTCTAGGATTCATGGTTTCGGAGAGAGGAATTAAGGCAAATCCAGACAAGATCCAAGCCATATTGGACATGGAACCACCGAAGAACATCAAGGAAGTCCAATCCTTAACTAGACGAGTTGCAGCTCTGAACAAGTTTGTCTCAAAAGCCACTGACAAGTGTCTACCCTTTTTCAAAATTCTCAGGTTGGCATTTGAATGGACGGACGACTGTCAAAGGGCCTTCCAGGACCTAAAGCACTATCTTACCACAGCCCCGTTGCTAAGTCCGTCCGTGCTAGGAGAAGAACTATATTTATACTTAGCAGTGTCCCCACATGCCGTGAGTTCAGCGTTGATTAGGGAGGAAGAAAAGGTACAGAAGTCTGTGTATTATACTAGCTGGGCACTGAGAGGAGCAGAAGGAAGGTACCCATTGATAGAGAAGTTAGCCTTCGCGCTAACAACAGCCTCTAGAAAGTTAAGACACTACTTCCAAGGTCATGTCATCAATGTCATGACTGATCATCCACTCAAGAAGGCAATGAACAAACTTGAAGCTGCAGGTTGACTAATTCAATGGGCAGTTGAGCTTAGTGAGTTTGATGTTCGGTACCAACCGAGGAATGCAATAAAAGCTCAAGCCCTGGTAGATTTCATTGCAGAATCCACTCCAAGTTATGAGGACTTGGATAAGAAAGAAGATAGTAAGAGATGGGTCGTCCACGTAGATGGATCATCTACGCTGCATACATGAGGTATAGGAGTTGTTTTGCAGTCACCAGAAGGAGACAAGCTGAAGTACAAAGTTCGCTTGCAATACCAGACAACTAATAATGAAGTAGAATATGAAACCCTTCTTAAAGGGTTGGAGTTGGCCAAATCTGTAGAAGCGGACTTAGTACTCGTCTTGGGAGACTCACAGTTGGTCATAGGCCAAGTAAATGGGACGTGTGAAGCCAAGGAAGATAGAATGAAAAAATATTTGAAGAAAGTGTTACGCCTTGTAAAGAAATTCAGGGAAGCTAACTTTGTGCAAATCCCAAGGGAAGAGAACATGGAAGCGGACACTCTAGCGAAGGAAGCCTCTGCCAATGAAGCAATGGACAAGTTTGATGAAATACGATACATGCCCAGCATAGACCTCCCAGAAATGCTGCAAATAGAAGGTGAGGAGAATTGGATGACCCCGATAGTATCATACATGAGGGACGGAAGGCTTCCAGAAGGGAAGGACGAAGCCAGAAAGCTCAGAGTTAGATCGGCTAGGTACATCCTCATGGACGAGGTGCTCTACAAAAGAGGTTTTTCATAACCATACCTGAGGTGTTTGGCCCCAGACGAGGCGAATTATGTACTAAGAGAAGTTCATGAAGGAGCGTATGGTAACCACTCGAGGGCCAGATCACTCATCCACAAGGTCATCCGTGCAGGGTACTATTGGCCAACCATCCAAGCTGACGCTAAGGCGTATGTTAAGGTATGTGATCAATGCCAACGTTTCAGCAATATTCCTAGGCAACCATCAGAATACCTTACCCCAATAATGGCCCCTTGGCCTTTTGCACAATGGGGTTTGGATATTTTGGGCCCCTTCTCAACTGGAACCAGACAGATGAAGTTTTTGTTGGTGGGGATAGATTATTTCACTAAATGGGTAGAAGCTGAACCCTTAGTGAAAATCACACAGCAAAATGTCAAAAACTTTATTTGGAAGAGCATTGTATGCAGATTTGGATTACCAAGGGTGTTAGTGTCCGACAACGGACGACAGTTTGATAATACACCCTTCAGAGAATTTTGAGAACAACTCGGAATCAAGAATCGCTACTCCTCACCCTCCCACCCACAGGCCAACGGGCAAGCAGAAGTAGCAAATCGATCCTTGTTAAAAATTATCAAGACTCGGCTTGAAGGGGCAAAGGGAGTATGGCCAGACGAATTACCAGGTGTTTTGTGGGCTTATAGAACAACAATGAGGACTCCCACAGGAGAGACTCCTTTCAAATTGGCTTATGGGAGCGAAGTAGTCTTGCCCGCAGAAGTGCATATGGCCAGCCATAGGGTGATGAAGTATCAAGATGAAGAAAACAATGAACAGACTCGTCTTAATCTCGACCTCATAGACGAGGTAAGGATGGACGCGAAGCAGAGAGTAGCAAGGTACAAAAACCTCATGGCAAGGCAACATGACGCCATGGTGAAACCTAGGCGCTTCAACATTGGGGATCTCGTCCTGAAGAAGGTTTCTTTGGCCACCAAAAATTCGGCCCACGGAAAATTGGGACCAAATTGGGAAGGACCTTACAGGGTAATCAACTGCAAGAGGCAAGGATCCTACTATTTGGAAGCCCTGGACGGAAGGAAGTTGGAGCACCCGTGGAACGTTGAACACCTAAGGAGGTACTATCAATAAAGGGTGATCAGGGACGAGCTGTGAGGTGGACGAGATCCTTGGACGTTTGAAGTAATATGTTTAAGGTTGTTTAATGTTTTCCAGTACCTGCTTATTATTATTGTGTCTTAAGTAAATAAGTATTTTATGCTGCTCATGGACGAAGTTATGTTGTATTATGTATTTTTAATTCCCTAAAAGCACAAGCTCTTAAGCATGTGCCATGATTGTGGACGAATGATTACATAGTATGGATTTCTGAATATATATGTATGATTGTATGGGAATCCTCCATTTTCTATGATCCAAAATGATCCACGGAAGGCGAAAAGTCAAAGACGAGTAAAATCCTTGGACGCAAGGAAGTATCATCTAAGAGCTTTCCTTTAGATAAGGATAAAGCAAGAATAAAGGTATGTTCGTCTAAGCTCAAAGGCGAGACAAACCTGAAGTGCAATCGTCTACACCATGGACGAACAATGTGCTTGTGGAAACACCACAGGCCCACAGACGAATCTAACCAACTTAACAGTCCAACCCATGGACGAGCATTCATGGGAAAATTTCATTAAGGATGAGTAAATAGTCGTCCTAAACTTGAGCAACAATTAAATCTGCTAAAAAGACGTCATTCATGGACGAACTTTACTTGAAAATGAACATCTCATGATGTTACAGGAAGGAATTCGTCCATATGATCAAGACGAGATAAAACCTCAATAAAAGGAAAAATCCCACAACCACAAAAATGGTATGGACGATATAAATGGAACTCGTTCGCAAAGCACAAGGAATAATTGAACACAATGAACAATGATAAAGAAGGAACATTCATACATTCATAAAATTCAAAGGGTAGATGACCACCGTCCAAAAACCCTTAGAAGAGTAATGAATACTTATCCATAATACTCGTCCATAAACTTGGACGAAGAAATTGTGCTTGAATAAATTTAAATAAAATAAAAAAAACAAGTAAAAGCCCAAAACACTAGGGCACTTTTAAACAAAATCCATAAAAAACTTTCTGAAAGATGAATTCAATTTGCTGGGTTTGTCTACGGATCGTCCTGGTTCACCTCATTAGTGGCATCATCCTCCACATTCACGTCCTCAGAACCCGTCATAAGCAAGGAACTCTCTGTGGCAAGAGGGATCTTAAATACATCGAAGTTCAAGTCAGGGAATGCGTCCTTAGCATCAGTATGGAAATCCTCATACCCAGCAGTGTAATGGCTGTCTAGACGATTCTTGTATTTGTCAGACTTCTTGAAGGCTGATATGGCTTCTTCACGTGCCTTCTCCAAGGACGAATTAAACTCTGAAACTTGTCCCTCCAAGTATGCGATGCGAGTATCTTTTTCAATAACATCTGCTTTAAGTTCCTCAACCTCGTCCTTCAGTTTCGTCTCAATTCCTAGCAAACGGTTGACTTCATCTGTTAGCCTGATCACCTCCCCCTTTTTTAGCAAAACTTCATTGCTCAACTCCTTAGCCTTCTCTTTTGCCGTCTTGGCCTCCTTAGCAAGTTTCTTGGCCTAGCACGTCGCTGTATAAAACTTTGACATAGCCTGTGCATGGACGAATAAGAGTTAGCAAGATATATATATATATAAAAAGCAGCACTAGGACGAGTTAAGGTCCTACCTTAAAGAGGTCGTGGACGCCAGAACGTTCAAATTCCTTTACTGACATGTTGTAACATTGGTTAACTTCGTTGTCAATGACGATTCCTTTGAACGTCCTCCACACATACCCCTCGTCCAGCACCAAGTTAGAGGGACGATCTGATTGCTCTGACAGATGAGGCTTCCGAGAGGTCTTAGCTGAAGGTGCAAGATCAGTCTGAACAGGATGAATAATCTGGACGGGCTCCACATTGGTAGGAGACTCGTCTAGATTCACCGTTGGAGGAGTGAATTTGGGGACCTTAGGAAGAGAAGTCTGAGTGGTTTTTGGTTATTTAGGACCTCGACGAGTAGGAAGGTCGTCCAGGTCCACGGCACTTGAAATCTTCTTGGACTTCCTCTTCCCAGGCTGGACAGTAGCCTTCTGGACGACTGGAGGCACATGAGCATCCTCGTCCCCACTAGTTATTGTTTTTTCCCTATTTTCTCCCATTGTAAATATTCCTACAATGAAGGAAATCAGTTAAAATGATAATATATATATATATATAATGTTAATAATAGAGATGGAAATGGAAGGAGCTGGACAATACTTACTCCTACGAGTAGTTTCTTCATGGCTTAGATTCTCAACAGTTGGTTCTGGACCAAGACCCCACGTAGCTAAACTGCTGAGAGTTACTAAATCGTGGAAAGTCCTTCTAGGGAAGGCACGTACTTAGTCAATTCAATCCAAGTAAGATCTGTCCAAACGTGGACAAGTAACAACTGCACCAACAAAAAAAAGGTAGTTAGACGAATGAAAGTTAGAAAGTGTAAGGAATAAAATAAATAACATGAAAAGAAAACATACCCTCAGGACGAAGGCGGCCTATAGGGCTGGTAAAAGGAGGGAAGGGGGCATTACTAACATCTATTGGGTCCCCAGCCCAGTTTCCAGAAATGATAAAAAACTCTTGTTTCTAGAGCCTATCAGACGAGCTACGACCCTTTATTAAGCTATAGTGAGAGCCTCTGGACGAGAACTGGTAAAAACTAGCTGACTGTTTTATTTCTGAAGGCTTATAACAGTAGAGGAACTCGTCCACTGTTATAGGACGTTCCCCTTCCAGTGCCTCACGCCATAACACTTGCATGGCGACTATCGTCCTCCAACCATTGGGATTAAGTTGATTAGGACCAATACCTAACCTATGAAGAAGACCTCTACAAAAGGAATTTAGGGGAAACCTAAGACCAGCTAAGAGATAAGACGAGTATACTCCCAAACCAGAAGAAGGTGAACAACACCACTCCCCTTCCCTGGGTAGACGAGGTTCAAACTTGATAGGAATTTGGTATCTATCTACTAATGTTTTTAACTTAGGAGCGTCCAAAGTGGATGCTACCTCAGGTGCACAGCTATATATGATGTTTTCCTCTTCCTCCTCCTCATCCTGAAAAGGGCTGGGTGGCGCTTTGGACGAGCTAGCCCCAGCTCCAGAGGCCATCCTACGTTGTATTTCCTGAAATTCTTCTAAGGAAATGCCAGGAACCCCGGACAAATACTGCTCGTCCGAGGAACTGCTACTAAAACTAGTGCTACTCTCACCACTCTCATAACTTCTAGACGAGACGTCCTGATACTCATCTATTTCTCTCTCTATACTACTAGACGAAGACATAACTAAAGTAAAGGTCAAGACGAAAACCTAAAAAGAAGAGGAAGTACCTGAGAACTAGGACGAACGCTATACGAGAATTTTGGACGAGATAGCAGAAGGAAGTTTATGAGAAAGATGGAGGGCAAGAAAGAGAATGTGCCTATTTATAGGGCCCAGGAGTAGGTCAGCGAAGCGACACCATCCACTAAGAAAATGACACGTGGCAATCGCGTGGGGAAATGTAATCGATTTAATCGCTTAACAAATTAAACCATGACACGTGGCTATATAAATGGGATAAAATCCCTATAATATCCTTGGACGACGCCCTGGACAAGGGGGCAACTGATGGATAACAAAAAATCACATCTATGGTTCGTCCAGATGGGTCGTCCATGAGGAACGGTTAGCCAAACAACCAGGCCATCTCCTATTTGTCCAGATATCTCGTCCTTGGGATCTTGCGCAATTGATTAAACTTCAGGGAATCAAGTCGAAAGAATCGTCCATGTGTAAGGTGCATGGACGACCACACAACGGCACGACAAAGAGTCGTCCATGCGCATAGCGCATGGACGACTACGCAACACTTAGCAAATTTTGGAGCGGTTCATCAACCCGTGTTCATCGCCGTCAATCCCTCCCACGTATGTAACTTCCAACAGCGGTTATGATTTTTATAGTCGTTGAGGAGGTTATGTCCGGATTCCAAGATTCTGGGGGAAGTTATCGAACTAGTAACTGCCCTAAAATACCCTATATAAGGACCGGTCTTAACCATGCAAAGGTATGAATTTCCTGAAATTTTACATTGAATAAAGTTGGAACTCCATTAGAAGAAAAAACTAACTTTATCATCGGAGGGTGTTTGGTCGGTTCGCCCCGGTCACCCTTTGACTGTTTTCTCTTTTTATAGGCCTTCACTAACGTCGTAGTCCACCGAAGCCGAAGTGTTCAACTAACTGATTCCATACATCATCAAAGGTAATGCTGATGATTCTCAACTTGCTCTTGTTAATAACATACTTCCTCCAAAATGGTTCACAAAATTTAAAATTGTTGTTTCCCATGATTATCATTTCACTGTTATTGTTATGATTGATTCTGGTGTGGATAAAAATTATATCCAGGAAGGATTGATTCCTTCAAAATATTTTGAAAAATCAACTAAAAGATTGGTTTTTGCTAATGGTTCTCAAATGAAGATTAGATATGAATTGAATAATGCTCATGTTTGCCATGATAATGTCTGTTTCAAAATTCCTTCTGTTCTTGTCAAAAATATGACTGATAAAGTGATTCTTGGTTTGCCTTTCATAAAAACTTTGTATCCTTTTCTTGTTAAACATTATGGAATTACTACTGATCCTTTTAGACAGAAAGTAAAATTCAAATTTGCTTCAAAACTTGAAACTGATATTAATGATGCTTTAGATCAGTCTTATGATTTTCCTACTAATATATTTGTTCATAAACTAAGGATGAATTTGTGTCAATGCTCAGTATGAGAAAAACCGTGTTAAAAGAAAATGGTTAGAAAAAATGAATCAATTGAAAAAACATATTTTGTTCTTTGATTTTCTTGAAAATTATTATGTTTCAAAAGATGAAGTTTCAAAAAATCATTTGAATGTGATAAAGAAATCAAATTTTGTTAAAGGTGACAAAACAAAAAAAAAGGTAAGGTGGTTTCTAGTCAAACACTTTGCTGTATATATATATAAAAATAAAAATAAAAAATAAAAAATAAACCAATAATTTCCCACAACTAAAACAAAAATGTTTATGAGAAAAAAATGACAATGCTATGTCTACAACATTTTCACAACAAATTTTAGGTAGTTAGTTGCTATTAGTTCTAATTTGAATCTACCACTAAAATTACTATTTTTATCCAATTAATAACAACCCGTAATAATCTACTATTTAAAATTTTATATGAAAATGTTGTTAACAGACATTTCCCTTCTATAGATAGCCTTTTGAAATTAATTTGTATAAATCATTTCTGAATCCCAACAACAGAGAAAGCCTTGTAGTTAGTAACTCTAACAAAAACCATGGCTCTCAAGGACTACACCTTTTTATCTTACGTATTTTTAGCAACAACCGTCATCCTCTTTGCTGGCCCTGCTCACGCTGGCCTATGCGACAATGCTCCTAATAAGCAAGTTTGTGAGTCAATTGTCTATCATCGGACTGACCCTCGTGATGGTGTGCTTGCATCCATGCACAAATTGGTTTCCCAGACCAGAGATGGAAAGGTGGTGGCTCAAAAGTATGACAAGTCCCTCGGAGCTGTTCAATGCATAAATGAGTTTAACGGAGCCATTGAAGACGCCAAAGGCGCCTTGAAAGACCTCTCAAACAATGACTTGTCTACCCTGAAGAACGACATCACTGCCGCCAAGAACCACTTTGACAAATGCAACAAAGGGTTTCAGGGATATGGCGAGACCAATCCCTTTCCCAAAACTACTAAGCTCTTAGAAGACATTGCTAGCGTCGGTTTGTATCTGGCAAATTTGATTAAACTGTGAAGAGCTTGTGAGTTGTATGTGAGCGGTTAAAAGTGGTCTGTATAAAATGTTATAAAAATAATTTTGGCTTTTTTTTTTTCTTTCTCTTTAATAAAAATTAATGGCTTTGCTCAAAGAAAAAAATATTATGGGGGAGGCCATGTTTGTTGTATTTGTGTCTTGTGGAGGCCTTTCTTGTGCCATTGTGATATCTATTATTCTTAAACTTTTGTTTTTAATAAATATCTTGACATTTATCGGTATAGAATAATATAATAATTGACTGGATTAGCTTTTCAAAAGATTTTTTGCCACTCTTTTCATCATGATTCCTTTCCATTAATGTATAATAATACAAGCACATCCCTCTTACCAATAAATTTTTCTAGGATAGTCCGTACAAAACCTAATTATATACAAAATTTAATAAAATAGAACTTAAATATATGGACATTAAAATATATATATATATATATATATATAATTTCTTCTAAAAAATGAAAAAGTAAAAAACAACTGATAAGAGATATAATATGAATTGAAAATCCTATGATAAGAGTAATAAAATAATAGAGTGTCTAAAATGATGAGAGAGAGAGAGAGAGAGAGAGAGAGACAGAGAGACAGATGCAAAGAACAACGAATGATCCTAGTTGCAAGTCAAGCCCCTAAGAAAAGTAGAGCTATTACTTTTGCATTGTTAGGATAAGAGCAGAGCTGTCAGTGTCATCAAGGAAAACTCATGATTATAGTATCTCTCTTAGTACTTTTTTAAGGAAATGAAATTAGATATTATTTTTATGAAATGAGTTGAAAGAATTACAAGTATAAAATAATTTAGTTTTTTTATTTTTATTTTTTGAAATTATTTTTTGTTGAATATTTTGTTCATTTGATATTGCTTGGTCTAATCTTGCTAATATTTGGGTTATTTTTTGACGTTATTTGGACTAATTTTTGTTGTTATTGTTCAACATTAGTTGTGCAACATTCGAAAACCACAATAAATAGATAACTTGGGTAATAATCACATTGATGTTGAGTAACTATTCTGCCTAAAATATGTTGAGCAAGTCATCACTTCAAATTGTAACGTAAAAAAGCTAAAAAAGTAGATAAAAGTTTTGCTATAAGGATAATGACTACTACACACTGCCTGTTACGCACAACAGGCGATTCCTAAAAAACACTAATGTGTTTATATATATTCACACACACTAAATTAACATATTTTGACAATTCCAATAAAAATGTTGAACATCCTAACTTCAGAATTAAAAGTGAATTTATTTTTAAAAAAATAATAGTAATGCTACTTCAACAACATTTTCAGAATAATTTCACAAGAAATTTTCTGTGGTAAACTGTTACTAATTCTAATTTAGACTCAAAACTTACATAATTTTTTTTATCCACTAATAATAGCCTGTCTTATAAGATTTTTATGAAAATGTCATGAGCATAACTTCATTCTACAAATCATTCCAGCCCCAAAACATAATCCTTAACCCCTTAATAAATAAATAAATAAAAACCATAAATAACAACAATAAATGTGAACCTAGATAACAACAAAAATAACCCCAAACAAAAACAAGACTAGACCAAACAACAACAAACTAACAAATTATTAAACAAAAGGACTATTCAAAACAAAAAATTAAAAATCCATAATAACTCAAATTTCTAACTAGTTCAACGTATCACATAAAAAATAAAAAAAATAAAAAATCTCTAATCTCATTTTTCCTTAAAAATGATTCTAATAAAAAAACTGTGGTTGTGCATTCTTCTTTACAGTACTGGCAATTATATTCTCTTTGGTTTAATAATCTCAAGAGCTATTTCTTTTGCATATATAGTTAGGATAAGAGCAGAGCTGCTAGTGCAGCCAAGGAAAACTCATGATCATAGTATCTCTTTTAGTACATTTTTAGGAAAATGAAATTAGACATTATTTTTATGAAATGAGTTGAACGAATTACGAGTATAAAATAATTGGGTTTTTTTTTTAATTCTTTTTTGTTGATTATTTTGTTCCTTTGATGTTGCTTGGTCTAATCATGTTATTATTTGGGTTATTTATCACATTATTTGGACTAATATTTGTGGCTATTGTTCAAAATTAGTTGATGCAACATTTGAAAACCACAGTAAATAGCTAACTTGGGTAAATATCACATTGATATTGAGTAACTATTTGGCCTAATATACGATGAGCATGTCATTATTTCAAATTGTAACTTAAAAAAGCTATAAAAAAAAAATTAAAAAAAAAAGTTTAGCTATAAGAGCAAGGACAAGTGCACACTGCCTATTACACACAATAAGCTATTTGTCACGAACACTAATGTGTGTCTATATATATATATATATATGTGTGTGTGTGTGTGTGTATGTATGTATGTATAAGTAGAAACACACACTAAACTAACCTATTCTGATCACCTAATAAAAATGTTGGACACTCTGACATGAGAATTATAAGAATTTAAGTTAAAAAAATAATAGTAATGTTATATCCAAAACATTTTTAGAATAATTTTACAAGAAATCTTTTGTAGTAAGTTGTTACTAATTCTAATTTAGACCTAATACTTACATAATTTTTTTACCCACTAATAATATTTTTTCTTATAAGATTTGTTGTGAAACTTTTCTTGAAAATTATTATGTTTCAAAAGATAAAGTTTCAAAAAATCATTTGAATGTGATAAAGAAATCAAATTTTATTAAGATGACAAAACCATTGTTAGTCAGTCATCCGCCTCTTGAGACTATTTTGATAACTACTAGCAAAACTGATGTTAAAGCTTCTCCTTTCAAAATTGATGATGATCAAACTCCTATTGTTAGTCTTATTGAACAAAACAATTTTACTAGTGAATCTTTGCACGTTATTGGTCAACATCTTGACCGTATTGAAGAAAAAATTATTGAAAAAACTATTCTGTTGAAAAACCTGTTTTTGTCAAAACTGAGAAACCTTTGATTAATTTACCCAGTCATGATAACAAATTTAAGCTCAAAACCTCCCAATCTAAAACTCTTGAAATTGTTGAAAAAATGCTTGCTGATCTAAATGTTAAAATTGAAGGTACTTCTACAAGTACTCCTGCTGCTCAAACTATTTCAAGAAATGAAAAAGAAATTGTTTCTAATGAAAATACAAATTCTGATATTGTTTCTTCTATTCCTGCTAAAAAGGTTTTTGAAGATGACTTACTAGAAATTAAAAGATTTGTTGGAAATTCCAAACCCATGTTTCTTACAAAAAATTGGTATTCAAAATCTACTCCTCCTGAAATGCAGTTTGAAGAATACCTTTTCAAACTCAATTTTATGTTTCTGCTAATAAAATTTATGAATGGAATATTGATGGTTTTTCTGAACAAGAAATTATTAATAAAATGGGACATATGTCTATGGTAGGTATTGCTTACCAAAATAATCATGATTTTGACCAACCTAAAATTGTTGATTTACTTGCTACTGGTTTTTCTGGTACTCTTTGTGGATGGTGGGATTCATATCTCACATAAAAATTCAGAGATTCTGTTAAACATGCTGTTAAAAAGAATGATGAAGGTTTGACTTTTATAAATGCTTTGTATCCTTTTCTTGTTGAACATGATGGAATTACAATCAAACATCTTAACTTCCATCGGCAAGAAGTTAAATACAAGAAAATTGCTAAACAACTCTCTGATAAATTGTTAAAATAAAAAATAGATAATTTTCAAAAAATGTTGGTTGATGATGTTTGCTCTGATGTTTCTAATGCCTTTTGGCACAGGAAGAAATATATTGTTGACTTTAGTAAACCATTTTGGAGGAAGTATTTTATTAACAAAAGTTTAGAATCGGCAATGCCTTTATCAGAAAGAAGAGCCTATTGACTGGATTCATCTCCATCCTTGTGCTCATTTTGTTCATTATCAGACTTATTTTGATCAACATTTTTTTCAATTTTTAACAATACCAATTCTTGTTTAAGATTATCATTTAATTGCTCTTAAATTCATGTTTTAATTCGCTTATCTCTTGTTTAACAACATTAATTTCTTGTTGTAAATCATTAATAGTCAAATATTTGGATTTCTTTTTAGTAAATCTTTCCAAAGTTTCTTCACCTATAGTGAGAGTATTAACAGATTTAATAACATTGCAATATGAATCTCTACAACCAATTTTAATATTAGGAGAATCAGAAGAATCAGCAGAATGATAGCAAAAATCAGTTGAAGAAGAAAAATTATCTTCCAAAGAATCAAACAAACTGTTTGATTCAAGGATTCTGAATAATTCTTCTTAAACTTTATCATCAATATTTAACATGTTAAACTTATTCTTTAAATTATCAGGTTTTTGTTTACAATCTTTACTGAAATGACCAGGTTTTCCACAGTTGAAGCATTTACTTTTACCTAATCTTTGTTTATCATATTTTTTAGAAACATTTTTCTTTTTAGCATAAAAATCATTAAAATTAGTTTTGTATTTTTTATGTTTTTTTATGACTATAATTTTTATAACTTTTATCAAGTTTTTTATCCTTTTGCCTAGAAGGAGCAATAAGGGGCAGACCATATTGTTCACAAAAATTACTCATTTCATATTTAGCTTTTCTTTTATTTTTTAATTGGTGTTTTAACATTTTTCATCATTACAAATATTAATACCAAGTTTTTAATAGTGCTTAAAATATATCACCATAAGTTAAATTATCATAATCAATGGAATCATTTTTACCAATTAATTCTTGTTTTACCTTATGAGCAAAGATAGGAGGCAGATTGTCAATAAACTTTTTTTTCCAATAAGGCTTGTAACAATCTTTCCGATGCATTACCCTGGAAAGGAAAACATCTTGATACTGTCTGTAATCAGACATAGTAGGACATCTTAAATTATTTAGCAAATCGGAAATTTGAGATGAAACATTAGATAGAGTACCAACAAAATGTTTGATAATAGTATAAATCAAAGTATTGACACCATCAGGAATACCTCGACCAATACGTTCATCAAACATTTGATTAAAAGCCTTATTGGAAAGAAAAGTTTATTGACAGTCTGCTGATCAAGGAAATTCCAAAGCCTCTTCTGAGGAATCTGTTACCCACAACCCTTATTTCCCTTACGACCAGGAACTGTTCGATCATGATGAGGATAACACTCCTGATCTTGGGGAAAATTGATTGCTATTTGTCTGGCCTGCACAACGGCCAAAATGCTACTGTTGAAAATGCTACTGTTGTTTCCCATGCTATAATAATGTTCTGAAAAGAAGATTCCTCATGTTCCCAAGACTGCTTTCAAGCATGCCGAGTCCTCTTTCAGCATGCTTTGGTCAAAGATTTTACTGTTCATGTTACTTTTACTGTTCAGAATATTGCATATTTAAGGGGGTTGTCCCTTAAGTGAAAAACAGAATTTCTTGGATAGAATTTTCTCTAGAGAGAGTTTTCTTTTCTTAGAAGCCTTCTTTGAGAGAGAATTCCTAGTTTCTACTACTACCTTTTCCTACATTTCTTACAAACCTTGTAACTAGGACTAGTTCAAGCTTTGTAATTGTTAACATGTTCTGAGATCTTGTATTAACTACTACTACTGCAAGTGTTTTGCTCTACTTTCAATAAGAAGTATTTTCAGTTTTCAATTCATTATACTACTTGTTGCTACCACCATCTTGGACAGATTACTGCTATAACGGACGGTTTGAAATTCCAAACTCTTTTTTGGCTTGAAAGGAAACTTCATTCAACCAAAATCCGAAATAGAGTACACAATTCAGAGAAGCTAAAATACAAGAACACAACCATAACAAGGAAATTAAGTAGTTATCATAATCTTCTTAACACAAAATAGTTATCACAAGGGTCATCTGGATCTGTTATTTACCTGCAGTTTTGAAAATTGCTTAACATCATGACAATAAAATAGCACCATTCTTCCGTAGATATTCGGTCCATGTATGGGCTGAAATACTTTAATAATTGTTCGCCAAAATAAATATAGCATACGAGTTAGGACACATCTATTATTCATAATGGAAAATGCGACATTAGTTAGGATTATCATAATCTTCTTAACACAAAATAGTTATCACAAGGGTCCTCTGGATCTGTTATTTACCTGCAGTTTTGAAAATTGCTTAACATCATGACAATAAAATAGCACCATTCTTCCGTAGATATTCGGTCCATGTATGGGCTGAAATACTTTAATAATTGTTCGCCAAAATAAATATAGCATACGAGTTAGGACACATCTATTATTCATAATGGAAAATACGACATTAGTTAGGAGACTATCTAAGATATTAGGGTTTGTTTGCCATTTAGTTAATTTGATTAATGAGATTTATTTTTTCAAGGTAAATCCATACTTCTGCTCAACTTACTTATGTATAAGCAAAATAAACCAATAAAAAAAGAAGCCAAAATTAAAAAATAAAATTTTTTTTTTTTAAAAAACGGCTATATCAAGCAATCACAACGAATATTATTATGATTGCATCATTGCATGTATTTGAAATTTGAAGAGCTCCCTCTAGTACAATAGTTGTACGATGATCAGCTTTTAAGACATAAAAATGCCTCACTAAGTAGTTGATAAAAATAAAAATAAAAGGTCATCATCAAGCTGAGAGCTTTTATAGTTATTGGAGAGAACTTTGTTACTAATAGAGGAGGAGAAAATACACCTAGTTACGAGTGTATGTTTTTCTCCTCTCACAGCTGTTGGGAGGGCAGGCACGTATATCTAATAATTTAATTGATGGATATTGTCACATTTTCCAAGTGAAAGCATGTATGACTGATGTACTCTAATATTCTCTCCTCTACGAGGAAGTATACCCTGTTACAGGTGTATGCTTCTTCCCTCTCACAAGCTGGTGAGTTCTACCAACTTGTGAGAGGAAAGAAGCATACACCCGTAATAGGGTATACTTCCTCGTAGATGAGAGAGCATTAGAGTACGTCAGTCATTCGTGCTTTCACTTGGAAAATGTGACAACATCTGTCAATTAAATTATTAGATATACGCGTCCGCCCTCCTAATCCTCAATAGGATGGATATTGAGAGAGCACCAGTGTCAATCTGGATCACTCTCATTAGTCTCAAATCTTAATCAATTATGCAATATATATAAAACTAAGACCTTCGGTTTGATACTTTCGTCACCATCTTTTTACTAGGGTTACCTTCTCTTAATTAATCTCAGTACCGATCATGAGCAATAAATAAAACAGATGTCAACTAAAGGAGAGGGATAATACCACGACTATTACATTTAAAACTGCATGGAATTAACCGTAATAATCAAAATGCTCATCAACAAATTGATAAAATCAAATTTTTTAATCAACCTAAGAATTGTNTTTTCTTATAAGATTTGTTGTGAAACTGTTATGGGTATAATATTACTTCAAAAATAATTCCGGCCCCAAAGCATAATCCTTAAACCCTTAAACAAAAAAAAAAAAAAAACTTAAATAACAAAAACAAAAATGAACCCAAATAACAACAAAAATGACCAAACAAAAACTAGACTAGCCCAAGCAACAACAAACTAACAAATTGTTAAGCAAAAGGACTATTCAAAACAAAAAATTAAAAATTCCTAATAACTCAAAGTTGTAACTAGTTCAACACATCACATAAAAATAATCTTTAATTTCATTTTTCCTTAAAAATAATATCAATAAAAAAAATAAAAAAATAAAAACTGTGGTTGTGCGTGCTTCTTTTCGGTAATAGCAATTATATTCTCTTTGGTTTAATAATCTCAAGAGAGCTATTTCTTTTGGGTAGTTAGGATAAGAGCAAAGCTGTCAGTGCAACCAAGAAAAACTTATGATCATAGTATCTCTTTTAGGATAGTACTTTTTAGGAAAATGGAATTAGACATTATTTTTATGAATGTGTTGAAGGAATTATGAGTATAAAATAATTGGGTTTTTTTTTAAATTATTTTTTTGTTGATTGTTTTGTTCATTTGATGTTTCTTGGTCTAATCTTGTTATTATTTGGGTTATTTATCACATTATTTGGACTAATATTTATGGCTATTGCTCAAAATTAGTTGATGCAACATTTGAAAATCACTGTAAATAGCTAACTTGGGTAATAATACATTGATGTTGAGTAACTATTTAGCCTAAAATATGTTGAGCATTCATTATTTCAAATTGTAACTTTAAAAAGCCAAAAAAAAAAAAAAAAAGACAAAAAGACAAAATTTTAGCTATAAGGGTAATGACTACTGCACATTGCACACTACCGGTTACACATGTACAATAAGCTATTTGTAACGAACACTAATGTGTGTGTGTTATATATATATATATTTCTTTGCTGGTCTTTTGTATCTTTTATTCAATCAATGTTCTAACTGTTGAGGCAAAAGCTCACTATCACGTCTGAGATGTAAAGTGTACCAATAAATTTCCAGACTGCTATAAGAAGCTAGCTATAAAAATCAGCGATGATTCTTCGGGGCCTACAATCTATGCACAACAAGGTGATACAGTTGTTAGGCTTACAAACACTTGTTGTAGGAAAGCTCCTCCAGATAACACTCCCACCTCAATATTGATTGTGAAAATATTATAACTATAGAAAGATCTCCAAGAAATAAACATTAGGAATAAAGCAAACCCAAAATCTGAAAATAAACAAATGCACACAAGTAAAAGAACACCAAGGACTTACGTATTCAACTTTTGGCCTACATCCACAGGCAACAACAAAAAAATTCCACTAATCAAATATAGAGATATACAAGTTGTGTATCAGTATTCTTACACACGCCAATCCCCAATACCCAATAGCTCTCTCACAAATAACAAAGAATAGAGAAAAACTTGTACCTGTTCTAAACTAGAGAACTCTCACAAATATGCAGCAACCAATCTCTCTATTTCACTCTCTTTTTTCTTCTCTTCAATTGCCGCAACACATTACTATTTATACATGGAGTTAGTCGGCTAAGATGCAAGTCCTTCAAGGAATAGAAATTGTATTACATACAATTTCCTTATGTCCACATGCAAAATACTAATCCAAGCAAGACAAGCTACTTCAAGTGGAACTCTAAATCTCAAGGATATCTAGTTGCTAGTATTCCAAGTTGAACTTAGATATCTAAGGCCGGTTGGGTACTAGTTTGAAAGTAATCCAATAACAAGAGTCCTTATAGGACTCAACCACTTATTAGTGGACCAAATGCAAGCCACACATAGCAAATCTCCACCTTGGCTTGAATCCAATCAAACCACACAATCAAAACTTCTCCGTCGTCACCACCAAAAGCCCTAAGGGCTATTACAAACTGCAAATGCTAGTCAAGTCCAAGCAATGCTTGAACTTGTGCAAAGGAATTGGCTTAGTCATCATGTTAGCTGGATTATTTGCAGTCCCAATCTTCTTAAGAAGACTATCTTTTCATCAATAATTTCACAAACAGAGTGGAAGCAAACATCAATATGTTTAGTTCAAGAGTGATGGACTTGGTTCTTTGCTAAATAAATAGCACTCTGACTATCACAAAATACAAAGACATGCTCTTGATAAATTCCAAGTCTTCAACCAAACCAGGTAGCCAATAGCCTCCTTGATGGCTTCAATCATAGCCATGTATTTAGCTTCAATGGTTGACAATGCAACAACAGACTGCAATGTCAACCTCCAACTCACTAGTGCTTTAGCAAGGGTAAACATGTAGCCTGTAGTAGAACAGCGCTTATCTAAATCACTAGCAAAATCCGAGTCAAACATAACCAACTAAGTGGCCTCCAACATTATCATCTCTCTCAAACTTCAAACCCAAATCAACAGTTCCCAAGATGTATTTCAAGATCCATTTAGCCGCTTGCCAATGACCTTTTCCTAGATCATGCATATAACGACTAACCATACTGATAGCTTGTGAAATGTCCAGCCGAGTACACATCATTGCACACATGAGGCTACTGACCAAACTCGCATATGGGACATGAGCCATGTACTCGCGCTCCTCATTAGTGCACGGTGATAATGAAGCACTAAGCTTAAAATAAAGGGCCAAAGGAGTACTCACAGGCTTGGTATTGGAATTCATACCAAAACGTTGTAGTACTTTAGTCCACTTTAGTCCAATATTGTTTCTATGTCAAATGAATAGTGCCTTCACTCTATCTCCTGCAATTTCCATTCCAAGTATCTTCTTTGCTTCACCGAGATCCTTTATCTTAAATTCTGAACTCAACTGAGTCCTTAATCGTTCAATTTTTGCCTTGTTCTTACATGCCACCAATATGTCATCTACATATAAAAGCAAGCAAATATAGGATCCATAAGAAAGCCTACGAAGATATAACTGTTAGGTTCATATTTTTATGTAATTGGCATATCATATGACAAAATGCAATTTACTTGTTTACTATCTGTCATTGTTTTCCACATGGTGCGCATAACATGTTTGTTAAGTGCTTTTAAGAAAGACAAGGATGAAGCTAATCAAAACAGTCAATCCTAGTTCGTGCTACGATTTCTTAAGACTGGCTGTTTTTAGATAGGCAAGTGTATTTGAACATGAGTTCATTCATTGTATTTGGATTATTATTGTATTAGGCTTACTTTTGTACTTAAGGCTTTGTCATGGATTGACAAGGGGGAGATTTTTAGGTCATGTATTTGGTATTGTCAACTATGCCAAATTATGTGTCTTTTATTGAGTTTTGATGTGTTTTAAAGTTGTAATTGAAGACCAAGTTGAAAACACAAAGTATGCTCAAGAAAAGCTCAAGACAAACACATTTTCAACATGTACCTCAATAGCAACTTGATACCTCTCAATAAAAGCTAGAACTTGCTACCTCCTCGACACAAGCTTGATCTATTGAGCTTTGCAATTTGCAAAAATCAACAACACGAAAGCCCATAACATATTCGTTTGAACCCCGAATTGAGATTCATTTGAACTAGTATTTAAAGAACATCATAAGCCATCTATTAGGAATCCTTTTAGAGAGAGAAACGCCCCGTTTATGTGGCTAGTGTAACCAAGTTTTCTCTATTTCACCAAACCAAAGAGTTCTTGTAGCATTCTTATACACCTTTAGGTTCTGTAACCAAGCAAATTCTTTAAAACAACATTGAAGATCTTATTGGTATTCCTATGTGAAATGGTTGCAAATCAACTACAATAATCAAAATTGTTGTTGTGCAGTTAGTCATGTACTAGGATCGTGCAAAGGAGTTAGCTACAGATTGGAGATTTGTGCATCAAAGGAAAGAAGGCCACTACAAATAAAGTCTGATTTGGTATTATAGTTGAAGGTTCAACTGTAGGTTATATTTTGGGATAAGCCAGGGTATGGTAAGATTTCTCAAACTTGTAACCGCTTGATTATTGATTATTGGATTCTTGGGAGTGGTGACCTTAAATTCACCCAGTGGGCTTTTGCCTTGCAAGAGGTTTTCCCTATTTGTTAACAAATCACCGATGTTAATTTATTTTCTAACATATTAGTTTATTTGTTGATTTGTTGGTGCTTCCATGGATTTGCATGTAATTTAATCTCATTAATAACTTGGGTAATTTAATTAATTAACTAGGGTCAAGCTATCTTAACCCAACAAGTGTTATCAGAGCAGGCACACTCTGATTAGGTTTTAATGTTTACTGTGTGATCCATTGACTCCTATTGTCATGAATACTCTTGATTGTTTTGATTTGCATGATATTGTGTTGAATCATGATGATGATATTCAACATGCCTATTGTAAGCTTTATAAATTTTGTATGAAATATCTTAAAAGTTCTACAAAATTAAAAGCCAAATTTAAAAAGGTCAAACTTGAAAAAGATGATTTTATTGCAAAATTGGATGAAGCCATAATTTTGAATGAGAATTTAAAAATCAATTTTCATTCAAGTGGACAAAATTAAAACTTTGGAAGAGCAACTAGTTTGAATCTAAAACTGAAGTTAAAAAATTAACTAGTGTTAAACTTGTTTTTCAGTTTACTCAAAAGAAAAAGATTTTTATATTCCTCATTTAAAATGAATAATGAAGAGTTGAAAGCTAATTTTGCTAGGATAGACAAAGGTAAAAAATATGGTGTTGACACTGAAGTTTCTAAACCTATGTCTAAAACTCTTCTAGATTGAAAAGAAAAATCTAAATTTTTCCCCACTTGTCATCATTGTAACATTGTTAGTCATATTAGGCCAAATGTCAAAGTTAAAGCTCTGTATTACAAAAAAAAATAAAAATAAAAATTTAAAAAAAAATAAACCCAAAAAAGAAAAAAAACCAAAAAAAAAAAAAAAAAGAGAAAATTAATCCACTATCATTTACAATTGGAAGAAACATTTTTCCAGTGAATATACTTGCTGTAAAGTGTAGACTACTGATCTCCACATCCTATACAATGTGATGAGAGACTGACAAGGAAGATTGAGAGGGATCAATTCCCTAACAAACAAAAATTTTAAGGAAAAAGAATGGATCATGTGATTCTATATAGACTATTCACAGAAAATTTTCCTCAATATAGCCTCTTGTTACTCCTTTCAGATCTATTATCAGAGACAATGTCCAAATAATTGAGCTATTGCTGATCCTGCCACTGCCAAAAACAAACCTATTGATAACCTGCGTTAGCAGATAAAATCTGTCAAACCTAAAAGAACTCCCTAATCACATCATAAACAGGTATTTCAGGTCTTCCACTGTAAGGCGCGTCTGACGACCACCAGTTCCATCCTCTCCAAACGCAGCTGCAACCATCTCTCTCTTCTTTTGCTGCAAAAACCAGTGCAACCCGCATGAGAAAAAACTAAAATCAGAGAAATTACAAACAAGATCAAGAACAATTTCAGGTACAAAAATGAAATCAGTCATTATGAATGACAATATCTAAATTAAGAAACGGAGTTGCATGGCGCTGAACAAGAGACCCTAACTAGTATCTTGGGTAACTATAATTTTAGTTGAAGTTTAATTATTATAAAATTTGCAAAAGGTTGAGCTGAGGACAGAACCTCCAACTCCAAAAAACTACAGTGCAGACAAACAAAGCTCATTTTGTTGGCCTAGACAACATGTGATGGATTTTCTAAAACAAGATATCTTTGTCAACTGTCTTGACAAAACAAATATGCCTAAGCCATGTACCCAAATCACAGCAGGCCCAGCCCACCCGAACATCACTGATATGCAGAATTAGTGCCACATCATCACGAATATGCATTACCCAATAAAGTACATGAATATGATCACTTTTCATAACATTTTACCCACGTTGATATTATCATTCTGTCATCAAACTGGATTTAGTTGAAGCTTCAATAAAATCAGAAGTCAACAAGTGTCACCTAACACTGATCTATTTACTTTTCACATTCCCCCAATCATCCAAAAATATATAAATGGTAATTGAACCCAAATGTTACAACCACTGTCAATTAAGTTCAGAAAGAACGGGAAGGTTTCTAATGGCCACCATCTCCTTCAAACCAGCTCCCAGGGAGGACATCATTGCTCTAACTTCTGTCATCAACAACAACCACCTCGAAGTTGGCAAGACAATAGTTATTAAACCCAAACTGACCCAGCCAGTCAGATCAGTGAAGTAAAGACCTGGTACTTGATTCTTAGACCAGTTTGGACTAATTAGACTGTTTAAGCATTTGACCCGGTGAAACCCCAGTCAACCCCTGGGGGTTCTTTGTAACCCCGTTCAACCCAGATTGTACTTTTTCATGTAATTCAAATCACTCATTTATCTAATTTTTATAAATAGTTTGACATTTTGGTCTTTTGAAAAAATAAAATTGAAAGACCAAAATGTCAAACTATTTATAAAAAATAATTCTAAAAATTAGATAAAAGAGTGATTTAGGGTACATGAAAAATGCTATATTAAGGAAAGAGATCAACAAACATAATATATTTCATGATTTATTATTTCCATAAATGTATCTCTTAATTTATATTAAAAAAATTTGACTTTCTTTCATAAGATTTTTTTCTCTAAATGAATTATTTTAACTTATAATTGTGTTGATGTTCTCAATATATGTGATATGTTAATTTTTCTTTCAGAATCTTTGTTATATATTTGATATTTCTTTAACAAGTTAGCTCAATATATATATATACACACACACACACGAATAGAATTTCAATCTGTAGCATCCACTCTCTTTATCATCAGTCAATATTTGAACCCCAAATCTCTTATTCGATCACAAGAAAAACTTTACTAGTTGAGCTAACAATTTTTTTGTCAGTAACTTTACTAGTTAAGCTAACTAGAGCCCACTTTTATGACTTATCATCTTGGTATTTGTTTGAATGTTAACTCTATATATCTATCTACTATAGCTTAAGGATTTTGTGATCGCTATTCATTTTAATTAAATAAAATTAAAAAACTGTTGATATCTTTATATTTTACCTTATAGTGTTCAATAAGTAATATTTTTCATTAGGTATTATATCATATGCTTATATCTTTTACCATGAATATTTTATATATGTATTTTGTATTTTGTAAAATTGATCCATCAACTTTAAACTTTTAAATTTTTTTGAAAATATATTTAATTTTTATTTAAATTTTATTTAAATCTACAGGGTTAAATAACCATGGACGAGACCATGGTCATGAACTCCAAATGCTACGGCCACGGTAAAGTAGAGAGAAAATGGGAGGGATTTGGCAAATAAATTCAGTTGAACAAGTAGAAAAGTCTTCAACCATGTATATACCTCTCCAAAATAAGGTGATTCCTTGTTTCCAAATTCATCACGTTCCATAAATTTGATATAATACAACAGAAGAATATCAGGAGACAGGAAATACAAAACCAGATTTTCAAGAGAACAACAAAGTTATCAATGTCTACAAATTGCTGATTGAAAAAGCTTAACAATAAATATAAGAGAGAATTTACAAGAATACCTGAAGGGCTAATATACGATCTTCAACCGTATCCCTCACTGTTAACCGCAAAACTGTAACAGGACGAGTTTGCCCAATTCTGTGTGCTCTATCAATTGCTTGATCTTCAGTAGTAGGGTTCCACCAAAGGTCCAGCAGAAGAACATGGCAAGCTGCAACCATGTTGAGACCAAGACTAGCAGCTTTCAGAGACATGATCATCACAGACACCTACCAAAAAAATATTCAAATTTTAGATTTGTCCAAGGGGAATTACAATTGACTAAATGTCTAAATACTTTGATCATCCTTCTCCCTCTACAATGATTGGAAAAACCCAGAAATTCAATTAAAAATATTAAGAGATGCTATGATTCCCACAAACCTCTGGGAGGGTGTTAAAATCCTTCACAGCTTTATCTCTGGCAAGAACAGACATTGTTCCATCAAGTCTTCTGTACTGAATGGAAGAATTTTTAAGACAAGCTTCAAGCAAATCCAACATCCTCGTCCACTGGGAAAACACTATGGCTTTCTCTCCAACTACCTTGACTGAATTATTAGAACTTCTCTCCACAGCCAAATGTTGTCTATCAGCATTATCCTCACACAATTCTCCATCAGAGTTGTTGTGACAGATGGCATTTTCATCAAGAGTGCTCTGTGCAGAACTAGCTCCTAAAGAACAACCTTGTGGTTTACACAATGAATGCAGGACCTCAAGAGCAGCCTTAATTTTGGTAGAACTATTATACGAGTTACCCCCATAAAAAAGCTCAGCTGCATCAACAACTTCAGAAACAGAACAATTGGGGGAACCATCCTGACCAGGCTCATCAGAGAGAGAACTGTTTAGTGTGGCTTTGGAGAACACTGAAGATGCAAACAGTCTAACTTTGCAACTTGTCACAGGGCACTGCTTGTCATCACCAGTAAGATGTTCACTAATGCATTGATGGCAGAAAACATGACCACAAATTGAAACAACAGCATCTTCAGGAGGATCCTGTAGAGAATTTAGCAGAATTGTCAGGACAGATAAACCACATCAATTTTTAATTTGGCAAGAAGAACTCCATGGAATTTAAAAAGAAAAGGCATAGGTAGTAGTTATTGCAGAAGAGGAGTTCTAAATATACACCACATACTCATTGTAGTGATATTCTCATGAAAAACACATTCATTAAGAGAATAAAATGACAACCACAGTGTAAAGATATACCTGCTATTATTATACCATTTTTCCATCATAATGCTAGCTTGGTTGTTTAACATCAATCAGTTCCAATAGATCAAGTAAATGGTTTTTTTTTTTTTTTTTAATAAATAGATCAAGTAAAAATAATAGAGGATCCTTTCAAAAGTAATAGACCTGGACATACCAGATTCAGCAACCACCAATTGAAATTGGTGAGAGAGTGTAATTAAGTGTGTGTTGGAGCTTGGTGAGAGTGTAATTAAGTGTGTGTGTGTGTGTGCGCGCGCGGGCGCGCATTTAGCAGTTTTTGTTTCTCAAAAAAAAAAAAAAAAAAAACAGATTCAGCAACCACTAATTTGTTAAACTGGTTACTTTCCCCTATTCACTACAGAGGCATCTATACTTTCATCTAAGAAATGTAATTGTCCAGCATATCCAAGCCATAGCATCCTTGCTTTCATACAAGGCACAAACACCAGTTATGTTGAAATTGATGTGGGACACACAATGAAAATGTTATTTTAATTTAGTTTTATTTAATTCGGTGCTCATCACTAGTTCACCCTACACCCCCACCCTCTCTCTTCAAATTCAGTGTTGCATCAGTTTTGATTTTCTCCTGCATCAAAAAAATAAATCTGAATTTGCTCTGTAACATCTTGCTTATTTGAGACTGAATAATGCAGATAAGCTGGATACAAATTCAGTCACGAAAATGGGCATTCCACTTAAGTAACTTGTTCCACTCTGAGATTAGACATCCTTAAGAGCTAATGCCCTTATATTGCCCTTGCCAAGCATTCCAAATAAGAATTGGAGGACAATATCTTAGTTATTCCATCCTACAACTCAACCCGTAAATAATGAACCCCATTCTTTTTATTTAGTTAATTTTCTTATAATTAACTAAATCTTGATAAACTAGTGAACAGTAAATGCTACTTATACTCATGTATAGTCAGATCTTAATAAATAAAAAAAGAGAATAGAATAAGGATTCACCTGATTGAACTCTACTACAATCAAGACAATTTTTTTGATTGGTAAGTTATACAAGTGGGCCTTCTTGTGCAAGAAAAAAAAAATACATAGTGGGTCTTTCATCCACAACCTCACCCTCCACCTTGTACAAGTGGAAGAGGTGCCATTTGAGCTAGAGCTCATTGGCTACAACAATAAATTGATGAAAAAAGTACAAAAGTTTTGGTACACAAATCAGAGCACAGAGGCAAATGCAAGTTGCGCTAAAACCTGCACTAACCACACAAATTTACAAGAGTTTCTAGAAAACTATGAGAACATGTATAAAAGACCAAATGTCATACACAAAAACCTACTGCAGGAAGGCAACCATAGAAAAGATGTAAAAAATTTAAATATAATAATAAAAGAAAAATCTTAACAATTAGGTGCTGGTTTGGTACAGCTTACATTTTAGTTTTTGGAAAATAGGGCTTTTTGAAACAATTGTACCTAGAAAAAAAATGGAAGTTTAAAAAAGCTGTTTATGAAAAGTATGGTTTGAAACCGCTTTAACTAACGACACTAAAGCAGGCACACCTGCATACATGTGCGCGCACACACAAGAACCATAGAGAAAGAAGAAGTCAGTACATACATTGCAGATGCCACAAATTGCCTGAGATGCTTCTAAACGATCCAAAAGCCAAATTTGTTTTTCCTGAGGAAGCTTCTTTGCCATCTCAACTGAGGATCTCCATAAAGAACTTGAATCATAAGGCCTAACAAGGAGGGGGTGATCACAAGCTTGTCGAAGGCGCAAGAGCATCAACAAGATGTTAACATAATTTTGTTTGACAGTTCCAGCATCTGCATATTCCTGACATGACAAACAATATGTGGTTGAAATACCCATCTAAAGCAAAATAAAATAACCACCATATCAATAGAATATGATTATAAAAACTAGCAAAATTAAGCTTTTTTAAAAATCAAAACAATGCAATGTCAAGGAAAAGGAAACAAACTCCAAAGTTCTTTAATGAAACCATACTTGAAACTGAGCACGTGAATCAGCCTCTAATCTGGAGTAGAAATTACGTTCCTCATCTGAAAAATCCACCTTTTTTAGTTCTATAAACTTTGGCGGTAGGTTAATAATAGGTTCCCCATCAAGAAGTGTGTCTACAGAAAACAATTATTTTCTCATCAGATAATCATATCTCAAAGCAGTACCATTTCACATCAGTACTTACAATAAGAATTCAATTGCATAGAAAATTAAAATTAACAGTAGAGAGTTGATGCAGATTACATATTGGCAACATATCAAGACGCCAAAAAACATAGACATATAAAACAAAATAAAGCCCCAAAAAGGCAAAGTACAGTTTAAATTATTGAGTCATACTAAGTTGGACAGGATATTCATGGATCCTAGATGTTGATAGGTGAACCAATATGCAATACTTTCCCATGGCTAACATAAAGCTGTGTTTATCACTGTACCCACAAATGTTAATTTAAAGCCACAGTAACCAGCCTCAAGGCAAACCACAGAAAAAATCATTTAACTAGTCGCTAACTCATGCAATGCAAGGAAAATTTATACCAAAAAAAATTTTATATATGATACATACATAATTAATAAGTATTAATAGATAAAAAATTCAAATTAGATAATTCAAAGAAAATAATTTATTTGTGTTTTGTTGCTTTTGTCTAAAACAAAGCTGATTTCCAATTAGTTTAAAATAAAAATATATATTAGAATAAAAATGTGGCTTACAAAAGCTTATGCAGCAATATTAGAATCAGTCATGAAAAAGTAAAAGTTGAGGACTGAAATGAATGAAAGCAAAGTAAGAGGACTAAAATGAATTTTGATAAAACTTAAGATATTGGATTTTGCATTTTAGCCACACAAAAAAAAAAAAAAGGCGAAACTACACTATTGGTCCCTGAAGTTTACCCTCTAAGCACAATTCGTCTCTTAAGTTTCAAGTGAGCACTATTGGTCCCTCAAGTTTAAAAATTAAGCAATGTTAGTCATTTTGCTAACTATAGTTAATGTTATTACTTGTGTGGCCAATGGAATAATGACGTGACATGTGGCAGCTTAGGTGTCAAATGATACGTCACCTATTTAATTATAAGATTGCCACGTAATCTTTAATTGATTATTATTTATTATAATAATTAAAAAAAATTAAAAAAACTGCTTGGCTTCAGGATTTTGGCCTCCCTTCCTCCCCTATTTTTCCTTTCTCCACTTCGCCGTCTTCTGGTCCTCCAATGGAGTCACCAAAGCACCTCAAAAAGCCAACAAAATTATGCTAGCAAAGTGAGTAGATCTACCCTCTCTCTCAAATCTGGATCGTTGACCACAAATCCTTTCTGTTAATAGGAATAGTCTGAGATTGGGGTGTAAGAAACCCAACAATGATTTTTGCAAAAAAAAAAAAAAAAAAAAAAAAAAAAAAAAAAAACCGATGATCCCACAGAGATTGATTTTGGGCTTTGCAAAAACTTTTTAAAAAAAGATCTAAATATAATACCTAAAATCATTCAAATATTTGAAGACTAATCAAATAAATTTAAATATTTTTATGTCATTTGTAGATCCTTGGAAATAAAGCTTAAGAACAAAGAAATATAGAGAACTTTAGATATTAGCAACTGATGGAGATTGGTGAAGGACATAGAGATGCTTGTGCTGGCTAATAGAGTAACAACAACTGCTTGGAACAAGAGGAAGAAAGAGTGGTTAACAATGGTGGTGGCAATGGCAGCAACACCTGTTGGGAAAGAGAAAGAGAAGAGGAAGACGAAGGGTTGGCTAGGTCCCAATGAGTCACATGCTAAGTTGGAAAATTCACAAACTTACACATCAGATTGTAAAAGTCAAAATGTGACACATCATTATTCTGTTAGCCACGTAAGAATAAAATTAACGGAAGTTATCAAAAGGACTAACACAACTCATTTTTTAAATTTAAGGAACCAATAATGATCATTTGAAATTTCAGGGACCAATTGCACTCACAAGATAAACTTCAGGGACCAATAATGTAGTTTTGCCAAAAGAAAGGTGAATATTTCAAAATGTAGAAAAAACAGTTGAGAAATATTTCCGGAAGCATCCAGGCAAGCCTGACCATTTGTGAAAGAGTATTCATGATCACAAGACACAGAGTCAGAAACCAGCCAAGCAATAAGCATCAAGATGGGATAGAGAATTAGAATTTAACATGTCTAACAATTTCAACATGTATATAAACAAATCCAGAAAGTAAAATATAAAATAAGAATCACTGGTTATCGAAAGACAAATATAGGATTAAAGCCCACAAATCATATAACCTCACCTTTAGTGCGTCGTAACATTATTGTCTTCAAGACAGCTTGTAGTTTTTTGTACCCTTTGCTTGGACTCCTATTGATTGGGACCTTTATTGTGGAACAGAATGATGTATATTGAGCATAAGGATCATATCTGAGAAATCTGAAGTAACTATAAAGATCATCAATTGCATTCTGGATTGGAGTGCCAGACAAGCACCATCTACGTTTAGCACGAAGACCCCAACAGGCCCGAGCCACTTGAGTTCTGTGATTCTTGATGCTCTGGGCCTCATCCAGGACAACCCTAAACCATGCCACCTTTGCAAGAGGACGTGCAGCAGACTCAAGCAGTGCGCTATCCAAACCCTTCTTATTCTTTGAACATTTTTTATCAGAACTAGGACATTTCCTTTTCCTACTGGACGAGAAGCCAGTATCATCTTCTAGTTTCCCTTTCTCATCATCATCTTCATCAACAAGAGACTGCTTTGGGACCTCCATGCTGACAATTGAATATGTTGTGAGGACAACATCATATTTGGCCAGCTCATAAGGATCTTTTGTCCTGTTGCTTCCATGGTATACCAGCACACAGAGATTAGCTTTGCTGGTTACCTTACTATTCAACTCCTCAGCCCATTGCCGTAGAACACTAGTGGGACAAACAATAAGGGTTCCAGCAGATGGCCTTCCCTTAGTTTGGACCAAAGAGTTCATGCTCTTCATCAAACTATTTGATGTCACTTGAAGTGACTCAGCATCTTGCTTCATTCCATTAAGTGCAGGAGGAACATCGTCATCCTCATCCAAATTTAGAGTTTCCAACTTCCCTTGTTTTACATTTTGATAGGCCCTAAAAGATGGAGGCCTCTCTTTGAGTATAAGTGCAATTGTTGATACTGTTTTTCCCAGTCCCTGCAAGAACATGGTTATATAATCCCAGAAGAAAATTATGCACAGTTCCTTGACATCTTACAATCAAGTGGTGTAAAAAATTTAATAGAGGAGAGAACATCAACCTGATCATCTGCGAGAATCCCTCCAGAGCAGTGGAAGCTAGCCGTCTCCTTTTGAACCATCCATGACAAAGCAATTCTCTGTCCAGGAAATCAGTTAAAAATAAACAGGTCAACAATCAGACAAACACTCAATAGACACGCAAACAAAAAGCAGTCACCAAAGCAGTAAGGGAGAATCTAGTTCTACTTTTGAATACAATTGTTGGAATTATAAAGAGCACAGAATAATCAAGCAAGAGGAAGTAGATGTTAACCGAGAGAGCACGTGTGCGGCTCCAAGGCCGCCACACCCAACACTCGGAGACGTGCCGATTCGCTTTCTTTTTTTCTTTTTTTCTTTTTTCATTTTCCAATTCTGGCCTATTCGGCTCTGATTCGGGCCGAAACTGGCCAAAATCAGCCAAGAAACTGGCTGAAATACATGTTTTTAAAAAAAAAACTTGAGTTGATTTCTTATTTAGTTATTAACTTATTATATATTTTTCAAATTATTTGTAGGTTAAACTACTTAAATTGAAATTACTGAATTATTTGTAGTTAGTATTGCTCTTAAATTGGTATATGTTTACCATTATATGGAAATATATATAATAATTTGTAAATAAAAATATATTTAATAATTTATTAGTAAATGCATCCCGCCGCACCCGCACCCTACTTTTTCAAAAATTACCAAGTCCAACACCCGCATCCGCACCCGAACCTGAACCTGAACCTGAACTCGCACCTAGGTTTCATAGATGTTAACATGCTAACCACGAAAAGAACTATTCTCCACTCTCATACAAAGATCCCCATCCACAAGTGAGGAAAATAAACTCCAATTAGTGTAGAAAGTTTGTTCTCTATTTTTTTTTTCACTAATATGAAGCACGAGGGGGAGCAACTCCTAGAGCCTCAGCAATCTTTTCTTTCCATTTGCTGGAGTACAATAACCCATTTCATAGCTTATGTTTGTAACAAACAAAAACAAATTTAAGGTGCTCGCTATTCGATCATCCATGAGGGGTCATCTAAGCTTGCATGCCAATGCTACCTTATTTATTAAATTTCTTAGAAGAGGCAATAAGAAGTGATTGCCATAATCACACAATAAAATCACTTTTTAATATCACGCAAACTAAGATTTCATAAGCATTTCTTCTTTGGCATAGAGAAGCAATGCCTCTAAGCATCAACACCCACATCAGAGTCCATATCACATTGCTGTAAAAGACACCTGCACACTTAATCACAAGATTCTAATTGGGCCCTAAAACTGCTTCTCAAGTCCTCATAAATGTTCTCTGCTACCTTCAGATGTCACTGCTCAATTTTAAACCTCAGAATTTCAAAAAACCAAAACATCCTAAATTCAAAGAGAAATAACATTATGGAACAATTAAAACCTGATGTCTTAAAAGAGAGACTGCCAAATCCCCATCCGGTGGACTAGCTTCTGACTTTGGCTGCGAAAGATCCTGAAATGAATAGAACACTGTAATTTCAACAAGGTTTCAGTGACAAATTACCATCAAGATATAACTTAAATCATATTAAATTAAAAGATAGGAGCCTCTCGCATTCCATAGATGCGTTATATTTACAGTACAAGAGAAACCAAAGATGATAATCCCAAACTAATAGAGCTAACCTGCAGTGCAACTCGTAAAATATATCTTTCATCACTCTTAATCCTCGTTCCTCCTACTCCCGTGTAATGAACAGAATCACTAAATGTAGAATGTTGTGAAGTAATAAGCGAGTTCCCAATTGCGGGAGAATAATTTGTGGGTGGAGGATGACTCATATCTTCAATAATACATATATCAGAGTCCTCAACATGGTATTTGCCTGAAAAATTTTTACAATTTAAATCAAGGGTGACTTCTGATAAATGAGAACCCACGGTCTTAGATTGAACCAGTTTAGTCTCACTGTCACCCTTAATGCAATCCAACTGAATCTTGCTCAACATGGATGGCTGAGCACAGGGCACATATTGTTCCAATGCACTTGAATTCAAATGTCCACCACTAGGGGGAAATCTACTAACAATTTGACTAGCTATATCTTGAGAATGACAAGCTCTCTTAGACGCAATAACCGCATCTTCTTTCTCATGTTTTACGTGAATGTGCTTCTGACTTGATTGAGAATGTGAAATACCAGATGACTGCTTCACATCTTTGTCAACACAAAGTTTGGCATGAGCACTGTAAGAAGACTTTCTACTGACAGCTTCATCAATTACTTCCATAGAATGGCTACTGGGTGCAATGAATTCATCAGTTACTTCATCCTTTACACAAGTTGCTTGGTCTTTGCTGGACAAGTATGACTGAGTACAAATCAACAGTTTCTTCGACGCCTTGTCATCAATAGAACAATTTTCATTATCAGATGATGAATTTCCACTGATTGATGACATATAATTATTGCCTTCACATAAAAAATATGACTGATTAGGCATTGACACCTCTGAGACAGATCTACCCATTATTCCCCTCTGGCCATTCAAAATCACCTTACTACTTGAGCTAGCACTCTCATTTGAGAATTCCCCTATTTCATCCTTTATGTTAGTCATCATTTCTGGATTACCCATTGAAAATTGAGAACTATAACTACTAGGCAAACGATGCTGTGGATAATCAAATGTACCATCTGTAGCCATGTAATATTGCATAGGAGAATAATGGTCAGTGAAGTTACTTATAACATCAGAACTTTGACAGATAGTAGACTCGGTAGAAGTAACATTTTGGGAAGACAAATCTGCATCCCTTAATGATATTCCCATATAGGAACACGGAATATTTTCTTGGGGAGGTCTGAAGGTATCCAGACTATTTTCAGCCAAAGCACCATAGTGTGCAGAATTTACACCAAAGCTGTTAAAGAAAGGGTTGTATAAAGGATCTGCAACCATTAGAAAAATGTGGTAAGTTCTTCCACCTCAGTTCTCACAAACAACATGACGTACAATAAAATGATCTAGGCAAACTATCCATGCAAAACATAAACGCCATTATACAAATACTTAAAGAACAATTAATATCCTCAGTAAAGAGCTTACATACATTTGGAATCAACATCCTCCCCTACATGCCTGCATTGTTCTTCAGTTTCACTGTTAGGGAAATCAACATACAAGTTATCTACGCAATCTGAAACATTGTGAGCATCTCTATCAGCAAAACTGGAAGCTGTACTAAATGTTGGTATCTCAATCGGGGAAACTCCAGCTCTCCCTGTGAAGGAAGACTCATGGCCTGATACTTGTAAATTCCAGTCTTTGAGACTCGCAGAGCAAGCATGCACAGGAGAGCCTGTCTGTGTTGGGGGTTCCATGTTTCCATAGTCGGGAGCCATGGCCGAATTTTCAGCAGAATCAAATGAAGCAGCTGAGACCCCTGTCCCAGAATCTGAAGCATCTGAGTTGTAAAATGTGACAGGATCCATTAACTCAGGCCCTAATGAAGGTGCTTCTTGTGACACCTGAGGTCCTAAACAATAAGCATGAAAAATCAAAAAAAAAAAAAAAAAAAAACAATCATATGTAATCACTGAGTATTACCATATGTCCCAAAATATATATATATATATATATATATATATAGTTTGAGGGCCTTTCAGGAGGCATCAATACCCCACTACTTAGCTCAAAGAGAACATATTTTGAGGGATTTCAAGAGAAATAAGGAAGAAGAAGAAGAAGAAGAAGAAGAGAAAAAGAGAAAGGAAACCAAAAAAAAAAAATCCAGCATAAATGGTTTACCAGTTTGACACTGGGGATTGTCATTGATTACAGCATTAGGAGCTGCTGCTTCACCTTGTGACACATATTTCACAGATGAATCCTCTGGACTGCTCTGCAATTCAACAACCAAAAAATCAGCAGGCGCTCAGCAAAAGTTCCTCCGCCACCAAAAAATAAATAAAAACACCCAGAGATTAGCAAGCTCATCAAATTGACAATTCAAAGCTCCAGTTCATAAAGCTTAATCCATGTCCATCAGATACCACACTGTTCTTAACATCTCAACGGAAAAAGAAAACAATTCAACCCATAATACTGAACTTATCCATAGTAAGTACCCCTTAACTCTGAACTTATCCAAATCGGCAGATTCATTAAAAAATTGTAAGCTAGGCTACAAATACGAAATAAATAAAAAATTAACAATGAGAAACAGTATAAAACCAAAATCACCATTCCTACAACACTCTACTAAGCTGAGATTTCTTCGACAAAGGATGATAATTCTCATTCATAAACCCCCCTCGACATTTGATTATTTCTTTAGAGTCAAATCAATAATAGCTATGCTTTGAGAAAACAGAGTGTCAACATTCAATGATTGAGGAGACTATCTAGGGTTTTTTTTTAAGTACCAGAAGCAAACTACACAATTGAATTGAATTGATACCTGCAGTTGCAATTGTGAAGAAGAAGGCTGAGGATCTTCTCCAAGAATGTCAAGCAGCGTATTGATGTCGATGGACAAGTCCTCGCCGCCGCCGCCACCAAAAAAATCACAATCATCATCATCAACGGCAGAGAAATCGCCACGTGTCCAGAATTCCGACCCGTCGTCCGCCATCAACATGATCAGAGAAAAGAATCGGTCATATAAACCCTAAGTGTATCTCTCGAGCAAACCCTACCCTGAGAAGAAAAATAGATAGTCTGGGATCGAATGGATATAGAGAGAGAGAGAGAGAGAGAGAGAGAGAAGAAATTGGTCGTTTTTGAGGGGCGTGGTTTCGGAGAAAGTTCGTGATACGCGACTTTTCTAATTCTAAAATTCTAAAAAATTCTAGTGGGTGTGGTATGGTATGGTATGGGAGGGAAAGAAACCAAAAAGTGTTGGAGGGTGGATGAGGAGAAAGTCTTGGATCCAGTTTAAATAGGATTTGGGTCCAACTCCTGACTTTTTCTTTTTCTTTTATAACTAGGTTTTTTTTCCTTTTTCCTTTTTTTTTTTTTTTTACTTTTAATGCCCGGATTTTCTGGCTTTTCGTTGTTTCTTCTGTGATCTTCGTAATTGGACCTGTTTATGTCATGACTCATGTTATGTTGTGAGGTTACAAAATTAATAAAATATATAAATACAAATGCCTAATTTCATTTCATTTCAATTTCAAATAATGAAAATATTAAATCTGGAAGAGTACTAGTATCAGGTGTGTCAAATGTCAAATATTTGGTAAACAACAAAAAAAATCTCACATGAGATGTTCTAAATGTCAAAATATTTGGTATTAGTGAATAGTAGTCTTAAATTTGGAAGCGTACAAAAATGTTATAATCATAGACATCTCACAACGTTCTCTCTCTCTCTCTCTCTCTCGCGTTGCCTCTTAGGCCCCCCTCTCTTTCTCTCTCTCACACCTTTGTTCCTCTCACTCTCACGGTCTCACCCTCTCTAGCTGCTGCGATCTCTCCAACTGTTTGTGTTCTCGGCCCAAGGCCAATCTTACCCAGCCTCCGTTACTATCAATCTTGCCCAACCACAGTAGATCTTAGCCATAGGTTCATCTCAATTTGTTTTTGTTTTGGGTTGATTTTAGGGTTTTATTTTGGAAGTTTTGGTTGGTGGTGGTGGCTAGTGGGCTATGGGTGGTGAAGGGTTTGTGGTGGCCATGGCTGCAAGCTATGTGTGGTGGAGGGGGCTAATTTTAGGGTTTTATTATTTTAGTTTTGAGTGGTTGTGGCGGCAATGGCTTGTTGGTGGCCGCTACCTACTAGGTGGTGGCCATTGGTTGTGGCAATAGTAGTTACTAGTTAGTTGAGTTAATATTATTTTATTCTGTTGTATATATTATTTTAATTTGTTGAATTGTAAAATAAAACATTTGATGTAGAGTGTATTATATAAAATAGTGTATTAAAATAGAAAATATAACTTTTTGATGTGTCAAAATGACATTTTTTTACAACATCTAATGCTAGTGCTCTAAATAGTTATAATTTTTTTTTTTATGATAAGTGACATATTAATTTATAAGAATTACATAGTAAATTTTGTAATATTCCTAATTTCACTCTATTTTGCTTTAATAATTTGCTAGTTACAATAAATAAGAGAATTTGAATTGTGGAAATGCTAATTGAGCTACACCTACAAGTCTCTTTCACTATTAGAATTAATTTTCACTAAAAAAATACATAAATTAATATATCACAATGAATGTAATTAGTAAACTTATTTGTATAACAAATATCGTTTAATAGAAAAGAAGATAAAACTACCACTGCCATTTTTTTTTACCCATAAATACAATTTGTGGATAAAAAATATGTACATGCATTTAGTTTAAAAATTATTTATTTATCTAATTTAATTATGTGATTAATACAAGTGAATGAGATTTATTTATAAAAATAAATAAATAAATCCAAGTGAATACACCAAGGTGACGTAACGTAGTAGAAGAAATACGCAACAATCTTGAGAAAGGAGATGTTGAGTTGTGACATGTGACTTTGTGAGTGAATTGAAAAAAAAAAAAGTGCACGAGGAGGCTATGACTATAAGGCTAGCCCGTGAGAAATAATAGGCTTCGGTAATTTCCGCGCCGCGTTTGTCCTTTTCACACTCCCATGCCGACTAGGATTAGTATTGTGGATGATCAGATCCAGAATCAATCTGCCACGCGACTTTTGACGCGTCAATTTCTATCTTAATAAGTAAGTTAAGTATTTTCGGGAATATTGGAGTAAATTCATAAGTTGTTATTGGTTTTTAATTTTAAATATATCATTAAAATTACTTTTTTTTATTTACAAGTAATAATTTATTAATTAAAATTACTTTTTTTATTTACAAGTAATAATTTATTATATAAAATTTATTGTAAAAGTATTTTTTTAACCTAAAATATTAAAATTGTAAAAATATTATAGATATAACATTTTTCTATAATTAATGAATGTTTTTCAAGAAAACTATTTAATTAATGGAGGTCATAGATTTAATTTAATGGGTATATATATATATTTTTTTAGAAAATTTAATGGGTATATTCTTATCATTTATTTAGACTTTCCAACACTTTTAGTCAAAAAAAAAAAAAAAAGTTTCCAACACATTATGTTAGTTGATAGAAAAATATTGTTTCACATAATAAAACCTCCCCCCTTCTCAATTTAAATTTCTTATCTTTCTTTAGTACGAGGAGGATTCAAAATGTTTTCAAAAGTGAAAGTCTTACTAATTAAATTTCGAAAATAGTAATACTAATGTTTTGATTAGATTCTATAATTAAAGTCTAATTTTATACCATGTGTCCTAAGTTATTTATTTTTAGAGAGAGTTTTATTTCTTAATTTTTAAGCTAAATGTGAGAGTCTAAATCTTCTGTACTCTCCCTGCTCCACTCTATACTCCACAAATAAAAATTTTACAAATGTCCACCTATTTAATTAGATGCTAATTTTTTGCCTTTTTATATTCCAAACTTTCAGTTTCCTAAAAAAATTAAAACGAAAAACCAACACATGTTCACCAGCCACCATCATTGGTCCATCATTGCCAACTTCGCCGGCTCCAATAGAAAGAGATCACCAATGTTGTCATCGACCATCCACTGCTACCACCAGGTCCACACCTCAGCCGACAAGCCAATTAGCCAAAAAAAAAAAAAAAAACACCTAACATGATGCGAACCTTAATCGACATACATTAAGACCTAAGAAATAATATTGGAATATTTGTCCAAGAAAACTGAAATTCAAATTTTGATAGAAACCCCGACCCAACGTTTATAAATAAAATGTGAAACAAAGGTATAAGTAACAAACCTCGACCTAATGATTATAACTGAATCACGAACCAAAGGTATAAAATTTGAATGCCATAAGAAAGAATCTCTGATAAGTTCACAGTTCTTGAAGAACCAAAAGAAGAAGCAAAACCTCACTTTTTTTTTTTTTATTCAATAATATCTCCATTATAATGAGTGCATGCTATTTATAAGACATGACTAAAAATAGGGATAAAAAAGTACTAAATAATAGAAGCCTAAATTAAAGTTAATTTGGTCTAAAATTAGCAGCTTCAAAATAGGAAAATAGCTAAAAAAAAAACATACTATATAATAGAAGCCTAAAATTAAGGTGGATTTGGTCTGAAATTAGTAGCTCTAGAATAGGAAAAATAGCTATTAATTGGTATGGAGTTGGAAAATCATTCAGCCATTAATCCAAAAAAAAATGAGTCCAAATTAGACCAAAATTCAGACGCAGGTCCAACACCCAAGAATGCCGATTGGCACAAACTTGAGGCCCGACCTGAGGACTCCTGGATTGAGATAAGCCCTACCCTTTTCAATTTTTTAGAGATGAGGACGCATTCTAATTCGTATTTGATCATTCAACTAATTTTCGAAACAGTCCAACCTCTATAAATAGAGGATGTCTCTCAAAATTCAACACACTTTTTTACACTTTCTGACCCCCCCCCCCTCTTTTTGGCTCTTCTCTTTTGACTTTCAATTCCCCTAATGTTAAAGAAGTTCTGGAGGCTTTTGCTTAAGGAACTTCTTTTTCGAAAGTAAAGTATTTTAGGCTTCAAAGAGGTGAACAACTTCTTTGAATTCTAAAATGTTCTTTCATTAGAAGAGCACGCTCATGCAAGAGGTATTCTGTTTTTCTTCTTTCTTTTCTTCTTTCATTAATTTTTTGTTATTGTTTGATGCATGAATATGTTTAGCATGTTTTATTATGTTTTGTTCTTGATATATAATTACCATGCTTAGATATGTTGTTAGAATTTTCTTTAACATGTGCTTAGGTGATTGTCTATTGTAATTCTTTTTCTTAAGTTTCAAAATCTGCAATGACTAACAAAATTCTTTTATGAAATTAAAAACTAATCTGTACTTTTCAGATATGATTTTCTCTAAACTAAAAACTTATATGTATTTTCATTAAATACAGATCTAATTTTCTCTAAATACAAAAATTGATATGTATTTTTCAAATATGATTTTCTCTAAACACAAAAATTGATCTGTATTTTTTAGATCTGATTTTTTAGTTCAAAACTGACCTGTATTTTTATTAAATACAAATTTGTTTTTTTTTAACTCAAAAATTGATCTGTATTTTCATTAAATATAGATCTGATTTTTTTAGAAAAAGATTTCTTTGTTACAAAATGGCAAATTTTGAAAAAAAAAAAAAAAAAAGAGAGNGAGAGAAACTTTGTTCTAATCCAAACTATAAATCATTCCCAATTAAGCCAAATCAGCTTTATCAATAGCTTGGATTAAATTTATTACTCCTTCATCTTCTTGTAAACACTCGATTTTGCACCCATAATTTAATGAAGGAAGATTGCTAGAATGACCATTCATATACCCAAATTTTGGAGTTGCATTACATGCATTAATTCATTCATGTCACATCATAAAAATGATCTTGAGATTCTAATACTCATGATAGTATGTCCAATTTCCAAATTGGACATTCGGATTGAAAGATATTGCATGATCAAATTTGCACGGTTTGCATGCATTTTGTTTGGGTGGAACCAACCATGCATGATTAATTTAAATTAATTTTGATTGGGTGGACAGTTAAAATTAATTAAATAATTTTGTGATTGGTTGTTATTTAGTGTCAAAAATAGACTTGCTTGCATGGAAACAAAGTGGATAATCAGATAACAAAAAAAAATTGTGGATAATCAAGACTTTTTTGGAGTGTTTATCTACAAGATAATTACCACTTTAAAAACCTGAATATCCAGAAAAGGGGATTAATTTTAGAATATGGATTAAAAATGCATCTAAGTGCAATTCCTGGCTTAAAAACTCTCAAAAAATGAGAGATTGAAAGTTAGGTTGATTTTTTTTTTTTTTTTTTTTTATGTGATGCATGCATAATAAATTTATCTCATGAATGTGAATCCTCTTTCAAAAAGTCTTTTTTATTTTTATTTTTTGTTTCTAAAAATAGATCTGATTTTTCTTTTACAAGAGAAATTATTGTGTACTCCCGGAATACCATAAATGCGTACTCCCTCCTCCCACATAAATGGTGGGTCCCACTAATTAAATTCTTGGTGGAACCCACCATTTATATGAGAGGAGGGAGTACGCATTTATGGTACTCCAAGAGTACCTAATAATTTTCCCTTTTGAAAACCTAAAATTATTTTTTACTTTTCAAAACAGATTTGATTCTTTTTAACAAAATCTCATTATTTCTTTTACATAAAAACAGATATGATTTTTCTTGATAAAATCACTTTTTTTTAACTTTACATAAAAACAAATATGATTCTTTTTAACAAAATCTCATCATTTCTTTTACATAAAAATAAATCTGATTTTTTTACAAACCAAGTCTTATTTTTTAATTCACAAAAACAGATTTGAATTTTCTTCAAGAAGAGGACATCATTTATAAAGCAAATTTACTTAAACTAATTTTTGTCAAGTGTCTGTCATGTGTGTTCAACATATCATTCAACATAATTCAAAAAATGGTATATTGGTCATTAGAGTCTAGAAGACCAGACTCTGTCTAGGCGGAATGGGTGTCTAACACCTTTCTATTTTGTAACCTAGCCCCCAAGCTTAGGGTTTTTGGATAGGTAGATTAGTGTTTTGTCTATTTAATTTTGGTAGATAGTAATTAGGACCAAAACTTTGTATTCTTTTGCATAGATTGTAATTAGGACCCAAAGCCTTGTAAGGTTTAATTTACCAAAATTGTACTTGTCTTTATTCAATCAATGACATTTGAAATATTTTGATCAAGTAATTTGTATTTATATTTTTTCTTATTTTTTTGTATAAAAAATAAGTGGTGACTCCACACCACTTACCCAAAAAGAGAGGCGCCTTTAAAAGCACCAAAATCTCTTTTTCTAGAGCACCTGATTTGCACGGTCTCTCACACTTCCTTTGAGCCAAGCTTGGAATATTTTGTGTTAGAATCAGCCCAAATCTCTTGAATCAGCACATTAATTGCTTCTTTGATCTTCTTGGATTTTGCTCTAGTAATAGACCCAACTAGAACATGCAATGATCCTTTAATACTTGTTGATTCTCATAACAACACATCTTCACTGGTCACCATCACCAAACAATCCATCAAAAATTTACCAGATACTCAACCCCAAATTGGTACAAGTTAGTACATAACCTTTTTTATGTACTTTGATTACGATAGTTAATCAATCAACATCACAGAGACTAAAAATTTTCAAGAATAGAAAGCCACAAAGCACCGTGCCACATAGCAAAGTAAACACAACAAAACCATGTGTTGGTGTGGACTTGGCAGTTGAGGTGTGGACCTGGTGGCAGTAGTGGATGGCTGATGATAAAGTTGGTGATCTTTTTCTAGTGGAGCCGGCGAAGTTGGTGGTGGTGGACTGGTGATGGTGGCTAGTGAACACGTGTTTTATTTTTATTTTTATTTTTTTAGGAAACTGAAAGTTTGGAATATAAAAAGGCAATAAAATAGCATCTAATTAAATAGGTGGACATGTGTCAAATTTTTATTTGTGGAGCATAGAGTAGAGCAAGGAGAGTGGTATAGAAGGTTTGAACTCCCACATTTAACTCCAAAATTAAGAAATAAAACTCTCTCTAAAAATAAATAAGTTAGGACACATGGTGTAAAATTGGACTTCAATTGTAGAATCTAATTGGATTTTCTCTACACTTTTCCTATTAATTAATTTATATATATATATATATATAGAGAGAGAGAGAGAGAGAGAGAGAGAGTAGTTTGTGTGTGTAGAGTTTGTGGTGACCCTTGATGTTAGAAGTTAGAACTGCATTTCTTTTCTCTTGTATGTGTGTGTTCATTTCAAAAATAAAAATAAACATAAATAAATAAATAAAGCAAAACAAAACAAACATTTAGTTAAACTATTCTACTCCTTAATCCTTACCTATAAGATACCTCAAAAACTCCATAAATCAGTAATGTGGTAGATTGAATCTAAGACCCTTGGGTTAGTGGCAGCTCTAAAATAATTTTCTAGGGTGATAATTAAGAAACTTAAATTATGAAAAATTTAATAAAAAGAAAAATTGTTGTCACGATCCAAATCCATGGAACATGAATTTAGATGCATGACTAACTTATGGATTTTACATAACTCAATAAAGATAATTAATTCCCAAAATTCTATATACTCCAAAAGAAAATGCTCTTAATAAATCTCTTACAATAACTAAAATCCACAATTTAGAATTAATCTCCAAATACTGTAAAATTTTAAGTGAAATAAAAATAAATAAAAATCCTTTAAGGCTTTCAACATTATTGATGTCACCGGAAACTCCCACTCTCTACCTTGCAACTTACGTAGTGATCCAAAGGTTCTGTTTCCTAACTAAACTTTAATCTAAAAATTGTAATTGATGGGGTGAGCCACACATCTAGTAAACAATTATACACAATACACAATAGAATTGTTTAAGGGGTCTTTTTTCGTTGCTCGGCCATGTGTTGTCCTTTGGAAGGGGGACTTTGCTATGCTTGGGTTGGTATGGGGAGTTGTGTTCGGAACTCAACATTGGGCCATGTGGTCTAATAGCTACCGGTGTACTTTTAAGCCTATAAAATGGTAAAACCCAAAGTCTAAGAATCATGATAATAGTTGAATAAATATATAATATATGTTTGATATAATAGCTTTGATTAATAGTTATTATAATAGTTGAAATAAAGTAATATGTATTTAAAGGTAAAGTAATCATGTACTCAAGATGTAAATTTAAAGATATGGAAGTAGAATCACTTATCTTTGTATGGTTTGTAGCTCCAACTGTGTAGCATCGGTGAGTTAATAGTATTCCAGTAGAATGATTCCAGCGGTGGAGAGGCAGTTTGCCATAATAACTTCAAGATTGAAAGGAAAAAATATGTGTAACTAGAGGGAGAGAGTGTATGTCCAGCTGTGTGTAGAGGTTGGTTAAGTTTGTCTCTTTTATCATGTATTTAAATGAGTTTCCCCTTGACTATGCTCTTTTAGTTGTTGTGAAGTTATGAATAATATTGCCTTCCATGAGAAGGACTTTTTAAAGAAGTATTTGTGCCTTCTAAGAGAAGAGCTTTACGTAAGATAGATTTGTACCTTCCATGGAAAAGGCTTTGATATGAGATCTTGGTGCCTTCAAGGAGAAGAGTTTTAGTATTGAAAGTTTATGCCTTCCATGAGAAGGGCTTTTATAAGAAATGTGGAAAAGAGTATTGAGATGTGCTTATAGGCAGCAAAATAATAGAATTTCATAGTGAAAGAGTGTAAGAGAGGAGTTTAGAAAAAGTTATGGTGTGTTATATGTAATGGTATAGTAAGTGTGAATGAAATTGTGTAAGAGAACTAGAGAAAGAGATGTTTAGAGATATGGACAACAAGATAGATGTATTTTTTTAATATGGAGAGTAAGAGAATGAGTATAAAGGTGGCAATATGGTGTTGTAATGTGTTTAGCAATGTTGCTAGGATATACTGCTAGAAGATTGATAAGGGCTTATGAAGGGTAGTTATGAATTAAGGGCTAAAGAGTTTAGTTCCTAATTTGGAAACTAAAAAGTTAGAAGCTCAGAACTTCATTAAGAGCTTAAGAAGATAATTAGAGGGAGAAAGAATAGAGAAGTTTATGAGAGAGATGGTCTTCTCTATTAGTGTGTCTTAGGGTGTTGATGAATGACTCTATTTATAACTGAGATTAGGGGAGGGGGTTTAGCAAATAATCATAGCCAAAATATGTCCCAATCAACAATAAATTTTCAAAAAATCATTCTTAGGATTTGGCCAAAAATGGTATATTTTGCTTTAAAGTGTTCTTGTTGTTTTAAGTAATAGCTGCTAGGGAAAGAGCAGCAGAAAAGGAAAGGATTTTAGCAAGAAAAAGATAATTTCTTTAGTTGATTTTGGTTTTTAGCCTAGTAAGGAAATTTAGTAATGTTAAGGTTGTTGGGTCAGTTGTCACAACTATTCTGAAAAAACTGTCCCAACTGTTTAAAAAAGCTATCATAGCTGTCATAAGATAGCTGTTGCTTGGGGTAAAAGTAGATTAGGTAAGCTAGATGATGTCAGGCTGCTGGAGAGAATATTCAACATTTATTTAATGGGTTTGGTTGAAAATTGTAAGATCTCTTTTAAGGGTATCTTGCTATTTTGGGTATAACAGCTGACGGTTAAGATTTGAGTATTAAATGGCTCGTGATGTTACTTTCACCTAGGTGTCAAATGCTGAACACACTGCTGGTGTTCTGCTGGAAAGGTTTCATTTTTTGGGTGCTAATATTTTTGGTCCAAGATTCTATTATAATACATTTTTAGTAAGTAATAGAATTGTTGATTAATAGTTAATAAAACTTTAGAGATCTAGTTAAGGTCTCATTGTGTTGTGACTTAATCTTGGTGAGCAAGAAGAGTATTTGATGCTCTGCTCTAGCAACTGGCAGGGGAACATTTAGCCTGATTATGGCAGATGACAACTGGGTATTAAAGACATCATGCATATTTTGTATGTTTAGAGATTAAAGATAACCAATCAAATTAGGCCATGTGTTTGAGTTGGATTTTAGTTGAAAGTAGTAATATAGTTTATGTAGAATAATATAATTAAGTTTCTAAATTTGTATAGGAACAGCTGGAGATTGAATGAATGGTTAGTTTCTTAACATTTAGATGGCTGGAGATATTGAGTATTTGTCATATGATGAATATTAAGTTTTAGGAAAAGTGCAATGGGGAGTTTTATCATCTTAAGTGCAATGTGATAAGAGAGACTTACCATATGTTACCCGCTACACACGAACTCCTTAGAGTTTAGGGAGTTGGAGAAAACACGCTAAACAACATGTTTCTTTTATCAACTTTAAACTGATGGAGTTTTACTGAACATACCTCTTGGCCATTAAACCATGACTCCCAAAGTTTCCCCAAGGAGACTCATGAGCTTGGATCACAAGCCGAAAATGAGATGACGTACCTCGGGTTTTGTTGACATTTTGTGTAAATATGGGCTTTTGTTGAAGAAGCTGTTTTCCATGAATATGAGAGAGATAATATGGGCTGTAAGTTTTGATTCATTACTTTAGCTTGATCCATATGTTAATGTTGATGATATTATGAGTTATGATCCCAATTGATGAAGAAGAAATGTGGACCATCAATCCGCCTCTTGAAGTAAGGATCTCATCGGCCATGTGAGCCAAACCCATGTAGTTGAATGAGATATGAGCTTATTTTGAATTTTAAAGAGATTTACCCAAAAATCAATAATATGTTAATGTGGCATGGGTTGCTAATGAAGTAATGCCATGTGGGGTGAAAAAAGAGTCCTCAACAAGAATAAAGTCAAGCATAGCACGAGTATTTTAATTTCACAAATTCACTCAATGGTATTAAATATAGTTTTCCAAAACATATAATGAGTCATTTAATACATATGTAATCAAATCTTAAAATCATTCAAAAACATAGATAATTGATCAGAGCACAGTGTTACCTATACACATATCACATATTCTCACATATAATCTTGTAAGCAAATACCAACGTCTAACCCTTGTTGGTGAGGGATCAACATTTATTCTCACATACAACCTTGTGAGCAGGCTTACGCATTGTTGATGCCTATTTTTTTTTTGTCAAAGGGCCCAACAGTAGAAGAAGCCCAACAATATAAAGAAGGTGAGAAGGGAAAAATGGTAAACGGATTGGAAGCAAGCCCAGCAAGCTGAAATGGTAGGATTGATGGCTAGCAGGCCCACAAGAATGAAAAAGAGGTAAATAAGAAGTAAATGGATTGAGGAAGCCCAAAGAATAAAGTAACAAGCCCATGAAAAAGGTAAATAAGTTGGAAAAGCCTAGGAAATGAATTAGTCCACTCAATGAGTCAGTTTAAAGGCCAACAAGCCCAAAACTTAATAAGAGGTAAAAATGTGGTAATTGGACCGAGGAAGCCCAAAGGATCTAGCAAAAAGCTCATGGGAGTAAAAGAAATAAAGAGGAAATAAACAGGTCGAGGAAGCCCGACGGATGAAATAATGAAATAGGCTGACATAGCAGGAATGCTGGTCAACAAAACCCAAAAGAGGTAAAGATGTGAAAAGTGGGTTTGGGAAGCCTTGAGTAATGATTGATGAAGAAGTGGGCTGATACAGCAAGAACATTAGCCCACAAATTCATTGGGTAACAAGAGGTAAAAGGAAAGGTAAAGTTATAGCAGGCATGATGAAGTGATATGGCAGGATCAATAACTAAAAGGCCCACAGACGTAGGAAAGGAAAACATGGGCTTGATAGGAAGATGAGGGCTTTTGCCCAAGAAGGGATAAAAGGCAGTGAATATGAGCCTAAAAACCCACACATCCTTCACGCTACAAAAAATAAACACCAAATAGCACGTACAACAGAATCAAACAAACACAGAGGTAGTAGAAATGGTGTGAAGGTCAGAAAGAAACAAAATTCAGATAGAGTGAAGCATACACAGAGGCGTTAGGATTAGTACCCTTAAATCCTATTGTATGATATTATGTATGATATTATGTATGACTTAATGTATGACTTAATGTTGTAATTAATAAAGTTGTTTTATTATTATTTAAAATAATGGTAACATGAATATTCAGACATTATTATATAATCCATGAAATGCATAATATATGATTTATGTGATTTAGTCACAAAAGATATAAGTCACAAGTTCTTTGTAAACTCATAATTTTAGTTTGTAGTTGGTGATAAAATTGGGCATTTCATCTGCAAAGATTATAACATATCAACTAAGATGATTTGTCTTGATCATAGAAGTGGAGACTTTTAGTTGATATGTTTTAAGAGTTAAGACATATTGAACTGGACCACTGTGAGATTTATTATTCTCCTAACGACTGTTAAATGAATAATAAATCTCACGACTTCTATTTATATGAACTCTTAATCCTGAGAGAATAATGAACTTGATTATGAAATGTAGGTTGCTTTGATATATCAAGAGTGAGATTTAAAGTCACGGTCAAAATTTCAGTATGTTGAGCAACCACATTTAATGTTGATGGAACATATATTCTCAAGATGGAATTCTTAGTCTTTTAACGAAGATATAAAATATTCTCTTGAGATAAGTTCAATAGGTTTAGTTATTTAGAGAGTTAGGTCTAACCACTTTAGTAAGGAGTTACTAAAGTATATATTTGTGAGAATAGATTTCATAAATATATGATGAATAACTTAAAGAATTAAACCGGGTACTCAAGGATTAAGATGTAATAATCTTCAAAGTGACAGTTTACATTTATAACTTTGTATTACTACGAATATTTTATGAAAATGTTACATGTAGAATAAAGTCTTGGGATATAATTTATTAATAAAGTTTAGAGTGCAATTATATTTATATAGTGGTATTAAATATAATTAATGGTAACTTTGGATTTGTCAAGAGTTGACAGAAAAGCCCAAGGTCCATTGGATCTAGTGTCATATTTGTTAAGACATATATGATTCAATATTATGAATGTATGTCAATATTTTATGTAATTGGCTTATCATTTGACAAAACGTATGTTGTAAATTTAGACCCCTTAAACACACAGATAGCGTAGCCTAGATTAATTAGCCAAGTTGTTACTTAGTCAAATTATGCAATTCTAGGTTAAAGCAATCAAATAATCATATTAAGATATAAAGCAGCGGAATAATAAATAACACAAGATATGATCACCTAGGAAACCACTCGGTAAAAACCTGGGGAGGATTTGACCCACCGATCCTCAAGGCATAACAGAATTCACTATGAAAGAATTGAAGTTCTTACAGAAAGACTACAAGCTCCCCGCTCGACTTCCTAATGCTACCCACCAGTAAAACTTCCTGACACGACCACGCGCAGGCTCCGAATCCACGGACTACTTCTTTCTTGAATTCTTCAATCAGTTACAAGCTCCCCGCTTGCTTTTCTTTTTAAGTTCCAATGGTTGCAACTATAATGATCTTCAAGATGTTGAAATCATCTCTACCTTGAAAACCCTAAGTTTTGTGTAAAGGAAGTCTCCTCAAAGATCTCACACGAGATTCACACAAAACAGCAATGTATGAGCAACAATACAATATGGACAACCTTCAAAAACGTGGCTAGGGTTTTATTTATATACCTAGGGTAAAAACATAAAACCCTAAACGTTTAATGAAGTAGGGCTGAGTTGGAAATTCTGCAGAAAATTCAACCTGTGCGATTTTCGATCGATCGAGTCTATTCTTCGATCGATCGAGCCAGGCCGAAAGTCCCAAGTACTTCTGCAGCCACTCGATTCCAACTTTACAATATTAAACCAACTTTGAGCAAGTCTAAATAAGACTAAATACAATGTTTTGATCATGGTTTGCCAACATTACAAATTAGAGTTCTAAATACATAAAATCCTAAGACCTTAGAACCTAACAAACTCCCCCTTTGGCAATCCGTGACAAAACCCTAATTAACAGCTCAAAGTTTTACAAATAAAAAGCCCTTTACAAAGATAATGCTCATAAAATTCAATTCAGCCTAACTACTATCCATAGTTGCAAGTGTAGACAGCAGCTTAGTTGAATCAACCTGTATAATCCTGAAATACTCAACAAACGCATAAACGCATGTGTGACAGTAAAGAGTAAAACAACAGGTATAACATTCTTGTAAGATCCACACAACACAAAATAAAGACATATAAAAATGAACAAGTCATAAATATAAATCAATACGCAGTGAATCATAAAGCAACAAGAATCAATAAAAAATATCATGTATATCAATCAATGTTACTCCCCCTAACATGAATATCCCCAAAAATGATATACAAAGTGAAGCACATAGATACAATCTAAAACTCCACAAGCTCCTCTAAAAAAAAAAAAATCTCCCCCTAACAACAAAAACTCTACTACAAGTCAAAACTCCACTCCCCCTTTTTGTGACGGAATGCCAAAGGGCAATCACAAGTCGCCATCAAAAGGAGGTGGTGAGGGTGAATGAAGACGCGCAAGATCAGCTCGGAGAGCACGCATCTCATCCAGCAAGTCCACCAAAATCTGACCATGAGCCTGCTGAACAGTCATGACAGTCTCCAAAGTACGACGAACATCAAAGTCGGCCGAAGGAGATGGAGGAACATCAGCAGCAGCAGCATCATCACCAACTGGAATAGGAATATCCTCACCAGCAAGACCTGCAGAAGAAGAAGGAGGAGGTGCGCTACTAGAGGGCTCAGATCTAGGGTGTTTAGAACCAGCTCGAAGATGAGCGGCCCTCTGTCTAAGAAAAGACGCACCTAAAGGACCTATCACATGGACGGGCTCAGAGGAAGGAAAGTCACTAAGACCAAGATAGAGAAGAATCCTATGAATGAAAATAGGATGAACAAGAGCATGAGCAGTAGATGAACTCCTATAAACTTCGTTCAAAGAACGAAGAAAAAGATGGGGAAAACTAATAGGAGCATCAGTAACAAGAGCGTACAGAAAAACACACCTCTCAAGAGGAATGGTGTGAACATGGGAAATAGGCCAGATCGAATGACAAGCTATCCGAAAGAACAGATAGTGCAACCCAGAGAGCTCAGCAGAAGTGATCCGAGGATCAGAACCCCACTGGACAGTAGTACCAGTGACGTATGACAAAACATCGCTAATCTCGGGAGACTCATCATAAGGATAGACAGGATGCTGGACCAAAGGTACCCCTAGAGCATCAGCCACTACCCGAGGAGTAATGGTGTACTCTACGCCTCGTATCCAACTCTTAACTAGAGTGTTGGAATCATAGACGCGGATAGAGATGTTCGAATAGAACTCTCTAATCAAGGCAGAAGGTGGAGGAGGATCAGAAACATCCACCAAGGGTAACCAACCCCGACGCTCAAAATTTGCCCTAATGGCAGGATCAAGCTCATCTAATAGCACAGAACGCTCAGCCCAAATCTTTCTCTTAACGGTCAGTTTCTCAAAAGTCTCTTGGTTTTCCTCACTCGGAAACCTCTCACTATCAAAGGATGGAGGGGGTGAAGGAGAAGGTGAGGGAACACTCCTACGGGCTCTAGTTTTCCTAGGCATAGTGCTAAGGAAAGGACAGAGACACACAGAGAAAAACACAAAGAAACAAGAGAAAACAAAACCAAAGGCAGACTGCAAATTAGCACAATAAATAATATAGAACAAAAATCTATATGATGCATGAACAATAACATGTTGTGATGCATGATCTAAATGCAGTGACAAATTAAGTTTAATTGAGAGTAATTGGACAAAATTGGCTTGAACAAGGAATTTCTATCAAAAATCCCAAAATTTGAAAAACCACTTGAAAATTTTGCAACAAATTGATGAATTAAGCATTACAAAACACAGCACATAGATTATAATGCTTAATTACACCAACACAACAAGCCAATTTCATCAAATTCTATCCAATTTAACAAAAGCCCCAATTCGGATCAAGAACAAACCCTAGAATTTTCAATTTTTCACAAAACACAAAATTGATCAAATTAACCACCAAGGATCATTAATATAATGTGTCCCCACAAAAACCCAATGATCAATTTCATAAAATAAGGTTTGAATCAACAGAAAATCCAAAAAGAACAAAGTCCGAAAATTACCCTTAAATGCATGGATTTATGCATGAAATAATGAAAATAACATCAAAAGGAAGGGCAAAAGAGTCTTACCGGCTTGAGGAAAGAGAGATTTTGCAAAAACAACGGAGGAAAACGACAAAAATCCTGAGGTGTGGAGCCTTGCCAACGCGGAGAGAGAGAAAAGTTTGAAAAAAATTTGAATAGATCCTTTGAAAAAGTCAGAACTGCCCTTTTTAAAAAGCTTTTCCACGATATTCGATCGATCGAAAATTACATTCGATCGATCGAAAAGCACAGTCATTTTAAGACAAATGAGAGCACTTTTTCGATTGATCGAAAAACAGGCTGGATCGATCGAAATGGGCAGAGGCTCACTAAATTTTGGAAAAATCACAGTTTTTGAAAGACACAAGCCGAATTTTGAAAATAACTCCTCAAAGCATTAAATTGAAGAAACAAAATGCATGAGTATGTGATGGAATGCTTTTTCAAAAACCCAAAATTTTGAACCCAATATTCTTAAAACAAATTTCAATCAAACTCCCATTGAATTTTCTCAAGCAACAAATATGTTGTGCATAAATCTCAAGATATTTTCAAACTTGGTTGGTCAGACCAAAAACACACACTAGCATGTACAGTGTTTAACAAAGAGTAACTTGTGTCGTGTGTGATACTAGCAAAAACTTGAGATGCATGTGAGGTGATATGTGAATAGCAATCAATCACAAAGTCTACAAAATTCATCACATAGAATTTAAAAGAGACTATCACCTAAAGAGTTACATCCTATAACTCCCACATCTCCTAGAACAAAAGCTTGCAATCATGTAAGTTTCTTGTATTTTTGCCTCTTATTTGCATGAGATGGCATTCAGCCTAATAGTACACACCGGTTTGAATTAAGTGAATTGGCATTAAGCCTAATAGTACACACCAGTTTTAATTTATTTTGAGGCTACACCTTATGTTCTTTTTGTGCATGTGCTACACTTTCTCGAGCACAGAATCTTATGATATGCACTAAGGTGTTCATGATTGGCTAGTGAACAGTGGTGAGATGGTTATTTATGCCTTTCTCAAAAGAATCAAGTCCGACAGTTAAATAACATATGACTTCATGATTAAGACAAGGAGAATAAAAACCAAACACATCTTTCCCACACAACATGCACTACAAAGTTTTAACTAGTCAAGTGCAATGAAAAAGTTCATCAAAGTTAAACAAGGTACACAGACCATGATATGTGTCACAAGATAGACCAACCTTGTTTTTCAAAAATCAAGACAAATAGTGTCTAACATAATGTTTGCTTTCTCCCTTTTTTTTTTTTTTTTTTTATTTTTATTAAAAGAGAAAACAGATACATCCTAGAATGAAATGCATGAATGTAATGCAATGCAAGTCCTAGAACAAAAACAACAAAAAGACAAAAAACCAAAGAACAATGGTCACCAAAGGAAAAGGCAATTAAGCACAAGGACCATGTCAGAAAGACTCAGTTAGTTCGAGTCTTTTGCATCCAAGACCTTTTGGATGCACCACGAGCATTGGAGTTCATATTCACATTCGAGTGATTCCCAACTCCAGGATTGGAATAAAGGTTTAACACCTTTACCAATTCACCAATTAGTGCCATAGGGTCTTGTGCTTGAGGCACAGGCACTTTTGGTTTAGTTGCTCTCTTATCAGCTTGACGCTTGTAACAATTAGGACGAATATGTCCAGACTTACCACAATAATGACAAACCCAAGCAGGTTTACCATGCATCTTGTCCTTAGATTTGGTAGGCTCCCTAGGTTTAGATTCTCTTAAGTCTACCCTAATCTTCTTAGGTGGTGAAACTTCTACAGGATTAACTACCTCACTCACAGGTGGTTTGACAGTTTCACTCACAACCTCACTAGCAGAAGGTTCAGAAGAAGAAGCAGGAACAAAATTTGTGGAATGTGGAGTAGAGCCAAAGATGCTTTCAACATATCCCAAACCAGATTTATCCGCAGGATACTTTTGAACATTTAACATGTGATCAAGTTTAGAACTAGCAGATCTAGCAATAGATAAATCATGTTCTAAGGTTCTAACTTTATCAAGCAAAAGCATGTTCTCAGATTTAACATTATTTAGAAGCTCATTAGCATCAAACAGTTTAACAAGCAAATTTTTCTTTTCAAGCTCCAGAGAGTCAATTTTCTTTAGGCCAAGATCAACTTTCATAGCATCCTTTGCAGCAATTTTGCAAAGTTTGTTATAGGCCTCTTGAAGATCTGCATCTTCAGAGAGTTCCCCATCAGAAGGGTTCTCTTCAGCAGATACGCTTTCACTGACCATAGCAGTAGCTGTGAAAGCAATGAAGTTTCCATCCTCGTCACACCCGGACTCATCATCAGAAACCTCATTATCACTAAGGGTTACAGCCATAGCTTTACCCTTAGTCTTCAAGAATGTAGGACATTCAGATTTCATATGACCATACCCTTGACAACCAAAACATTGAGGACCCAAAAAATTATTAGAAGATTGACCACCTCTATCATTTGATTTTTCAAAATTATTTACCTTAGTGGGATCATTCTTCCTAAAATTTCTAGGTTCAGCAGTGTTGGTACCTCTTGCCTTTCTATTTGTATTCCTAAGAAAATTCTTAAAGTTTTTTGCAAGATAGGCAATCTCTGTAGCAGAGAGCTCATCATCAAATCCACCACCATCAACATCATCAACTGACTTAAGAGCCATTGATTTGGATTTGTTTACTTTAGGTAGGTCAGACTCATAGGATTGGAGAGATCCTACAAGTTCATCTACAGGGATGGAGTCCACATCCTTGCTTTCAGTAATGGCAGTCACTTTGGGTCTAAAATCTTCAGTTAAAGATCTAAGAATCTTCCTAACAATTTTAGGTTGATCATAGATTTCACCCAAATTAAAAGCAGAATTGACAATATCATTCAGTTTGGCATAAAATTCATCAAAGGATTCATCATCAGACATCCTAATACTCTCAAACCTAGAAGTCAATTGTTGCAATTTATTAATCTTAACTGCCTTTGTGCCTTCATGCACAGTTTGGAGGATTTTCCAAGCAATATGAGCAACCTCAACATTAGAGATCCTCTTAAATTCCTCCATAGAAACAGCATTGAAGATGGCATTCATAGCTTTGCTATTGAAGCCTGCTGCTTCTTTTTCAGAAGTTTGCCACTCACTCACAGGAGTAGTGGGCTTCTCCCATCCGTATTCAACAGAATTCCAAACCCTTTCATCAATGGATTTCAGGAATGCTTTCATCCTTACTTTCCAATAAGCATAGTTGTTCCCATCAAAATGAGGAGGAACAAACAAAGAGTGTCCATGCTCCATGACAACTGGGGTCAAGGATCAGCTCAGAGATAGAAATCTCAAGCAAAAAGAGCTACCACGCTCTGATACCACTTGTTGGAAATTTAGACCCCTTAAACACACAGATTGCGTAGCCTAGATTAATTAGCCAAGTTGTTACTTAGTCAAATTATGCAATTCTAGGTTAAAGCAATCAAATAATCATATCAAGATATAAAGCAGCGGAATAATAAATAACACAAGATATGATCACCCAGGAAACCACTCGGTAAAAACCTGGGGAGGATTTGACCCACCGATCCTCAAGGCATAACAGAATTCACTATGAAAGAATTGAAGTTCTTACAGAAGGACTACAAGCTCCCCGCTCGACTTCCTAATGCTACCCACCAGTAAAACTTCCTGACACGACCACGCGCAGGCTCCGAATCCACGGACTACTTCTTTCTTGAATTCTTCAATCAGCTACAAGCTCCCCGCTTGCTTTTCTTTTTAAGTTCCAATGGTTGCAACTATAATGATCTTCAAGATGTTGAAATCATCTCTACCTTGAAAACCCTAAGTTTTGTGTAAAGGAAGTCTCCTCAAAGATCTCACACGAGATTCACACAAAACAGCAATGTATGAGCAACAAAGCAATATGGACAACCTCAAAAACGTGGCTAGGGTTTAGTTTATATACCTAGGGTAAAAACACAAAACCCTAAACGTTTAATGAAGTAGGGCTGAGTTGGAAAATTTGCAGAATATTCAACCTGTGCGATTTTCAATCGATCGAGTCTATTCTTCGATCGATCGAGCCAGGCCGAAAGTCCCAAGTACTTCTGTAGCCACTCGATTCCAAATTTACAATATTAAACCAACTTTGAGCAATTCTAAACAAGACTAAATACACTGTTTTGATCATGGTTTGCCAACATTACAAATTAGAATTCTAAATACAAGAACTCCTAAGACCTTAGAACCTAACAACGTACTTTACTTGTAATTGGGTAGATCTAGGATATGTTTAATATTTCAAGGAATAAGGTTTCAATTTCAAGTGTTAAAGCTATGCAAGTTTATCCAAGAATCAAGTGAGAAAATGCTGGATTTTAAAACTCTGCTAACATCTATCGAGGTTTAAAAGCTGTTTCAGCTCGTGGCTTGACAACTAGCTCGATAGATGGCTATCTATAGAGGTTTATGAAAAGCAGATTTTCAAGTCTGTTTTGCATCCAATCTATGAATATGTGTTAAGCTTTATTTTTTCATAACCCTAAACATATATATAAGGATTGTTTTAAGGGCCATTACAGCTAATGCAATTCAATGTAAAAGTTTTTTATAAGCGTATTGTAAACTGGAGACATATGCCCTAGTTCATCTTTCTCTTGAAGAAGCTGTTATGTTTGTACACGGTAGGGTATTGTGACCAATGAGCTTCTTGATTTTTATTGTCTGAATGAACTGAAAAGCGTTGCAGCCAACATCTTTCTCAAGTTGGTAATTAAGTTGCGTACTAGGATCCACGCATTTATTGGTTAGTCACGTACTGGGAGCCGTGCATTGAAAATGAGAGAATGTCACTACAGAACAAGTCTAATTGGGTATTGGAGTAAGGGTTCAACTATAAGTTGGTATAAAGTATTGAAATTCTTTTACTTGTAATCGCTTGTTTTGATAATAGTGAATTCTTAGAAGTGGTGATCTTAAAATCACCCGGTGGAGTTTTTGCAATGTAAGTTTTCCCCATTCGTAAACAAATCACTGTGTCAATTTAATTTCTGCTGCATACTTAGTTATTTGGTGATTTGTTTTTGTTGCCACGTACATTGCAAGTTAATTTAACTAATTAATAAACTTGGGTAATTAATCAATTAATATATCACAAGGGGTCAATACATTCTTGGCCTATCAATATTTGTTCCATTTTGGTCCCACTCCAAGCCACATACTAAAGTTCAATTGGAAAGGTCCAAAGACTAGCCTAATTAGATAATTAGTTATAAGGAGGGAAACATGCAGAATTTTGGAAGAGAATGAAATAGTTTGTATGTGAGTGTTGGACATTCTCTAATTCTTTCTTGAACACATTCATAGAAATTGATTGAGAGATCACACTTCTTGGGCACAAGTGAAATTGGAGTGAAGATTAAAAGTGTTTTCAAGAACTTCTAATCTTTGAGTTATGAATTTCACCACATTAAGGTACACTCTTTTGTTTTTATATTCTGAAACTTACATAGTACATGTTATCAATTGTGAATGAAGTAGATCAATTAATTTTCCATTGTGTATGTTTTATATGCGATACAAACTTGTATTTTTCCATCAAAAGGGTCATGTCACCACCTATTTATATCCAACCAATACATGGGAGGTGGGCCACGAGTCAAAACTTTCAAAGGATGTGATGGTGGTGGAGAGAAAGAGGGGGTCCATTTTGGGGTTTCTACTCAAACTTATTTGGGGAGAGATGTCCTATTGGGATGACATCTCACCCAAAAGAGGTAAGTATGGGTTGAGACCACTTAATGCATGCCATAAAGGTAGGTAATGGAGAGGCTTAATCCTTATTCGGATGAAGGAAGTGAAAAAACAGAGAAAGGTAAGAATCAAGACAAGCAATTTTGTTTGGGAATAGAGAGTATTGCAACTAATACATTTAGAGCAATGGTAATGGCTAAGCAGCTGGCAGGTTAGTACGCAGTCTTCGAAGGACACTTATAAGGAGCCAAAAGCAGTTAAGGGGTAAAAATGGTAAATCCCATCATGGCAGATAGTATAAAAAGGGGTAGCTGTGAACAGTAAAAGGGGGGACAACAGACAAAAGGAATAAGAGGTAGAAAAAGAAAGAAAAGAAAGAAGAGAGAAAAAAGAAAAGAATATACAAAAAATTAGAGAGACCCGAGGGGTAGGAATAGAGGCATGCATCAATAGACTACCTTTTTCTCTCCCTCTCGACTAACCTACTCTCCGAGGAATTGAGGATTGAAGCTTAAACCATTTTAGGCACAGGAGTCTTCCTTGAGGTTACTCACGTTAGGGATTGGTTCCCTTCTTGGACTTGCTTCTACTGAGAAGCTAAGCTTACTTTTCTGGTAGACAAGTTTTCTTTTTATTATTTATGCTTATTGGGTGATTAGTTTACTGTTTAGTTATTAAACTGTCTACTATAGCGTTATTTCCATTTGTTGTATTACTCTGCCATAACTTTATTAGCTACCTTCCTTCTCGGTGTTAGTCTTATTTATTTCGTTTAGTATTATGGTTATTCTATCGTATTGTATTACTGCTATAACATCTGTAACAGTTGTTCCTGTTGTGGCCATGTGATACGCTTAGCCCGCGATGTCTCTGCCAGAATGGGTCTACATTGGGACGACTCAGCTTATGCATAAGCTGTTCTAAGATGTAACTCCATTTAAGCTAGTCCCAACTCTCTTACCTCAGACTTATAGGCCGCAGTACAGCAGGAGGGATCGAAGCCCAATAACACAAAAAGGCCCACCACACACATAAATCTAATCAATTCTAAAAATACTTATTTTGAGTCACATATCACCAAAGCAAAGTTTATACAAAATAGAATAATTTACTTAATATGAACAATTATTCCAAATACAGAGGCATGTCAAAGATCACAATATTGAATTGAAACATAAATCAAAGGATGCTTGACTCTTTTAGGGAACTAATATGAATTGAGGAGTTTATAGATATATATATATATATATGTTACAATTCTTGAGTAAGTCTGGAAGCTCAATTTGCTAAAAGAAACATTTTATATACCATTTGGAAAAATAGGAATGTAACTTTGAAATCACTTGGTTTTAAACAAATTTAATGAACAAGAACCTTTTTAGAAAACTTACCTTGAAACTCACTTTGAAAGTCCAGTCGAAACACCCTCAAAATAGTCTCAAAACACTCTTAAATAGGACCTATAATCAACCATGGAAATTACTTAATATCCCCCACAAAATATAAAGCTTATCGAATTATACAAATTGACTCACTAGGAAAAAATAATTTGTTGAACTAAATGATAACACTGATGCAAAACATCTCTACCCAAAAATATGTTTCCTTGAATTTATCAAAACTCAGAGGCAACAACCAATACTTTAGGATTTAATATATGTGATAAACAAAAGTAAAACCTTAAACAAGAGTTAGGCTCTATAACCATGACTTTGTTCTAAAATATACACTATGGGCAAACCTAGGACTTAAGTTAATACATATAACCCCAAAGAAAATGTTAAACCATCCTAATATGTATAACCAAATGAAGACGTGGCAAACCTAATATGACATAGTGTGTGTTTGGAATACACGTTGAACGTGCGTTTTTGCATTTTGCTAAAAATGGTGGGTCCCGTGCACTGTTCACGGGACCCACAAGTATGGAATTCAACAAAAAAAAAACCTTAAAAACTGGGTCCCACATGGCACTATTTATATTTAAAAATTATTTTGTTACAGTGTTTTCAGTTTTAAGTAATAAGCGGTATCCAAACTGACCTTTAATATATACACATCCAAAAGAAAATGTGATGGTAATATACACTTATTCTAGGGAGTAGGGACACACAGTGGGTAGCCTAGTATTTATTTTAGGTATAACCTAATGAAGATGTAAAGCATACATGAATTAGGATTCCAGGACAAAATTGCCCTTTGCCCTTTTTGGACAAATTATATAGCCTTATGCACCCCTTCTCAAACTAATTAGGGAAATGCCCATCTTTTAAAACTCGATTTACTACAAATTGAGTTAAAAAAAAAAATTCTGGAGCCCTATAATGGCGTTTTAAAGAGCCTATAGTGACGTTTTAAGGACCTATAGTGGCATTTTTTAACTTGACCTCCATGAAATCGAGTTATAGAACTCGATTTCATAGAGTTGAGTTAAAAAACACTACAATGGGTCCTTAAAATGTCACTATAGGCTCCTTAAAAACACTACTATAGGGCTTAACTCAATTTGTAGTAAATCGAGTTTTAAAAGAGAGGCATTTCCCTAATTAGTTTGGGAAAGGGGGCATAAGGCTATATAATTTGCCCGAAAAGGGCAATGGGCAATTTTGTCCTTTAAAACCATGGACACAAAGTGGGCAATCTAATAAGACTTTGTTCATGGATTTAATATGATTGACCCTAAAGGATTTAATATATGTACAACCCAATGAAGACGGTGGGCAAATCACTGACCTAATATATATATATATATATCTCCAGAGGAAAAACGTGAAAGCCATATACAAGATTAAGATTTGTAATTCCATGGTTTTGTTCTAGAATGAAGTTTGTAAACATTACCGTAAATGTGTAAACTCTAGGAAATATCCCTTTTGAAAAATCTAAACATCACTAATGTTCCTAAGATAAAATTCTAACTCTTTAAATTCTTTGTTTCTAATAGTGAGAAATTATACCTTGAACAATTTGGTTACCTCTTCAATCGTACGTGTTCTAAACTCCAAGAGAAAAGTACATTTCCTAGCCTATTTAGTGATGAATCCCTTTCTATAAAAAAACCCTAATTTATCTTTCCTCTACCCTATATTTAACGCATTAGGGATGTGGGCTTAGTGAGGTAGTGGGCTGCAATTACTAACAAAAAGTACTATAATGATAACCTTAAATAAAGATATGTGGGGTATTACACTTGTACATATCAAAATCACCAAAAATAAATAAAAATATTCAAATGCATGAAGTTTTACAATTTCCTTCTACAAATAGAATTAAAAAGCAAAAACGGACTAGTGAGAAATTAAGTGAGAACTAAGAATATTGAGATGAGAGTAATAAAGAATCCAAAATGATGATAAAGAAAAAAAAATGAAGAAAGTGAGAAAGAGCAACGAATGATACATGTTGCAATTCCGAGCCAAGCCACTGAAGAGCAGAGTAGCTGACGTCACTAAGGAGAACTCACAACCACAATCTCTCTCTTTGTACTGTGTTTTAGGAAAATAAAATTAAAGCTTATTTAATTATTTTTTATTGAATGGATTGAATAAGTGACGAATTTGAATGATTATGGGTTTTTATTTTTTGTTTTTGAATAAGCTGTTATTGAATCTTTTGTTCATTTGTTGTTGTTTGGCCCAATCTTGTTGTTGTTTGGGCTATTTTTGATATTATTAGGGCTCATTTTCATTGTTTTTTGAACTTTTATTTATTTATTTAAGGAGTAAGACTTATATTTGGGGGGTAAAATTATATATTTTTGTGAGTAATGCCAAAGACAAAACAAAATGTCACAATAATTCTTACATTAGCATACAAAAAATTTTAAATTAGAGATTAAAAAAGACCCATATATGAGTTAGCATGCTAATTTTGTAATGTTGTGAAATTGTTGTGACATTTCATTATGTCCTAGCATTACTCTTATTTTTTATTGAACCCAAAATTATTGAGATTATCAGGTTAGGGTGGTCAATATTTTTTTTTGGCATAAACAAAACATGCTAATTTAAAAATAATTATGTATATAAATTTTTTTAAGGCAAGGACCACCCTAACTACTTTGTGCAGTCGCCCCTACTTTGGGTTTACATCAAATTATATGGATTTCACAACTAATGGATAGCTCATGCTTTACATGAAATTATCATAAATGACCACTTTTATTTATAACTAACTTATTTTAAATTGTTAAGAGCCTTATAACTGATTAACATTAATGAGTGGGGTTGAACCCAAAAGGTCATGCCCACCTAACATGAATAAGTCATCTCTACTCTCTTGACTTAGTGTAAGTTTGGCACAAATTATTTTTGTCAGCTTATTTTACTATTCAGCTTATTTTTGCTATTATTTATGGGCTCCACTACATTTTTTGGTACTATTCATGGGTCCTACCATATTATTTTATCTATCTTTTACCTTTATTTACAGTACATTCAGTGAAAAATTTTCAATTTCAGCAAAATAAGTAGATCCCAAATAGACCCTTAAACTACGAAAAGTATATGTAGGAATTAGTTAACTATACAATTCTGATTCTTGCTTCTGCAGCTAGAGTCACGTGAAACAAGATTTGCTTGAGATAGAGGCCTACAAAAGAAAACAAATTTTCTTCCTCTTACAATGCATGCCTCAAGCAGTAGTCCAACCACCCTATTATTCGAACGGCTGCTGCACGCACAAAGCACAAGTCATATTGAGTGCTTGTGTGTTGTGTGTAATCAATCTTTCTCCAATCATATATACTTGAAAAAATCATCTGCTTTTCACTCATGGTTGGGCTAGATATTTAAATCAGTGAGGGGAAAGGGCATTAACTGCCGCCGGTGGCTTTAAGCCACCCTACTTGGTTGCAGCTTCAAGCTCCTTTTAATTTTTGGTGTTAAGTCTGGGCCAAGGAAGAAAAAGTAAGGCAAGTGGCCTTTTACCTCCTAGTTTAATCTAGGAGTTTCAAAGAAAATAATGCATGTATCTCTGCATTCACAAGCCAACTGGCCAATCAAAGGGATTTACCTATCCTCATTATAAAAGAGTCGAAAATGAGGGTAGGAAAATAGAAAAAAAAAAGGAGAAAAAAAGAAAAAGAAAAAAAAAAGAAGAAGATGATAAGTAGTAGTGTTTTTAGTTGCTGGAAAATCACATTACTTCCAACAACACATTCTCATCTAGCACCAGTCTTGAAAAAAGATGGCTTTATCTCATCTATCAATCAAAAGGTGTTGTTGGTCTTGTGAAAATTTTTAGTAATCAGGAGTGCTCAATTTCTTATCAAAGTTGAACAAGCTACCCATTTGTCAAATTTGAGTGAGTTTCCTTCTTTATATTTTGCCCGAAAGTGTTATATACACCAAAAAAAGATATATATATATATATATAGATATTGAAAGCTCGTGAATGTGTTGAAAACACAAGAGCTATTTAGACCCCCAAATTAAAGTTACGGCTCGATTGATTTTACACTAACTTAATACTAAGTGTGAAATAGTGCAAAAGCGAATGGATAAACTAACAAGCTACTCTAATACATAATCTAAGCAACACAGTAATAAAATGGAAAATAAAAGAGTAGAGAAGAGAAAGGCAAACACAAGATAACACGTCAATATGTTATCGAAGAGGAAACCGAAGAACTCGGCGAAAAACCTCTTCGCTGCCTTCCAAGCGGTAATCGATCAACTAGAAAAGCAGTTGCGATACATGGATTAGCAAGAGACCCTCCAAGCCTAATCTACCCGATGTACCTAAACCCTCCAAGCTCCTACTCCAACAAGGCTTCTCGGAACCGTGTTTTGTCTAGCTCTCTAGATCTTGCAACAAGCTCCATATTGCATTTACCATCCTTGGCTTCTACCAATACTTCCCAGCAGTACCAAAACTTCACTTGACACTCTGAAAGGGTGTGGTAAGTGTTTAAGCTATCAACCTCTCAATGGTATGGAAATGGAGAGGTAGGAGTTGAGGTAGGAGTTGAGAAAATTTCACAAGCAAATGTGTAAAGAATTGTGGGTATGACAATCTCTAACTCTCAAGGTGTTTGGCTAGGTTTTTCTCTCAGAATCACTCCTCAACATTTGTGGGTAATGTGGGTATAAATAGTGTAGGCACAGAAAGTGTGTATCAAACGGAATGGGCTGACAGAACAGAATGTCTCGTGGGTGTCTCGCGGGAAGGCCTTACCCGCGAGATACTCGTGAGACACCATTGTCTCCATTTGGCCTGATTCTTCGCATTCCAGCATGTATAAGGCACATACGTTACTTCTCGGGATGTTAAGTCGCGAGCTACCCGCGAAAACTCTTCAGTCTTCAATTGCTTGAGTCTTCGCAATACTCTCTCTATCACACAACCCTTACAATGAAATTCCACAATAAATACATGGTACAAAAAATTGAGTAAAATTACAATCAAATTTGGCACGGAATATAAGCCAACAAAAACACATAGTTGTAAATGACAACTTTACAATCTCCCCCTTTAGCTATTCCGTGACAAAACCCTTTAAATAGACTCTAGACTTAAATGTGAGTTTGGGAACAATGGCAAAACTCACTCACACCTAATCTAAAAGCTGTGAAGCACTTGCATGTAAATACTTGTAACCTGAAACACTTGCACACAAACAAAACTTTCATTAAGCTTATGACAAGTTAAACACAAGGTACGTACATGAGCAAATAAAGTGCGATCAAGTTTGTAAACAATGTAAAACATGTAAGCATATCTTGATCAAACAAAAATAGTCATTGAAGAATGCCTACAATGAATCATTTAGCAAGTAAATGCTCATCTGGACACGCAATACAATTACGAACAATCCAAAGGATCAATTGCATGTCTAACACTCAACTAATGCAAAATATACGAAGTATTTGCATCTAGGATACAAGATCCTACTAGGGTACAAGAGTGAGGTACTTAAGACATATTAGCAATATCTTAAAAGTACAAAAAAAATATGCTACAAAGCATAGAGAAAATCACAAATACTGAAAATAAACTGAAATTAAAAATAGAGTATCAAAGCTTTAAACAAAAGCAGTAACAGTAAAAACTGTAAACCAAAAACAATAGTTATAAAGACTAAAAACAGTTTAAACCAAACTAACTAAGACTAAATTGCCTGTATGAACCAAAGATCCTATGCCTAGGCTATGTCTATGCTCTGCTCCCCCTCAAAATGTGCAAGCTCCCCCTCAAAATTTTCTCCCCTTTTTTGACCGGAATGGCTAAAGAGGCTAGAACTGATCAGACTCTAAATCTGATCCCCGCGCCATGGATAAGTCATCTATCTGTGAAGACAGTGCAGTGATTTGTCCCTGGAGGTATGCAAACTGTGTCGCAGTGTGCTGCACATGGGAAGTCAAGTACAGAAGACATCTGGTCCACTTTATCTAGTAGGCGATCCAGCCTATCTAAACCTCGTGCTGGTGCAGAAGAGGATGGCTGAACTGAAGTCTCTAGAGCAAAAGTAAATCTATCAATCTCCTCTTCTGTATCTCTACCGTCATCTTTAGCATGATTTTGTGGTATCGTATGCATTCCTATTTTGGAGCCCTTGATATGAGGTGTGCTCCTATTGACTGTGTGTGCACCAATGGGATAGTCCTTCTGAACCACAGTAAGACCACTCGGAAGTTTCAGTCTTGCCTTAGCAATTAATCCCATAATCAGTGAGGGAAAAGGTATTACGGTCCTTGAATTCCGCTTTTCAATGCTCTTTTTCAACATATGGATGATATGTCCACAAATATCTATCTCTTTGTCCTTGGAGCTGACAGTGTAGTGAGGTTGGTGACCAGATATAAGTTGTGGATCATCACATATGCTAATGTCCTCATCTCTAGTGAAAATCGAATTGTATTCATGGATGTCTTCTTCGGTGTACCACCAAGCATCGTTATCATCTCCTCAGTGGAACCCAATCTATCTTCATATTGTACTGAGATTGGTTGAGAGGGAGGACAAACCTCCAAGAAGTCTTGGATGACCTCCTTTGTAATCACAAATTCTTTGTCTCTTACCCAGCACTCGATCCGGTCTCCGTCGACAGTAGCATTGGAGAAAAACTCCTTGATTATCTCTGAATAAACAACCCCAACCGGGTTTAACAATTTGGTCTAAGTTCTGTCTTTGAACGCTTCAGATATGAAGGTGCCCTCAAGTAATTCCAGTTGCACGACCCTTTCCACGATGATCGTCTTGTCCTTATAGCAGTCATTATACTTCATATCAGTTTCAGCAAACTTGAAATGATCAAAATCAGTGCGTGCACGTTTGGAAGATGATTTCTTGGTGGCTGCATGTTTGGTAGGAGACATTTGCACAATTACACAGAGCAAACCAGAAACATGTACAAGAACACAAAACAGAACATAGAATTTGATTAGATTCAAGTTAGTTCAAAGAAAAGGTAAAATAACCTAAAACAGAGTATAAATAACTCAAAACAAAGCACATAGACTTAAAATAACATGCTAAACAGATAAAACAAGTGAATATAGACACAATGCATGAGTGAAGTGAGTGTAATAGTGTGTGCATATGCTGTGCATGTGCTGGTGTATGTGTGTGCATTTGTGTGCATATGCTGATGCATGAGAATGCAGCATGAGATGCATGAGGTGTGCTTAGAGGGTGCCTAGGTGTGTGTGCCTAGTGTGTGCAACATGGGCAAAGTGTGTGAAACACATAAACAGTGACCAAAACAAGTTAAACAAGGTCAACCAAGTGTAAACCCAAAGATTGGAATTTACTTGAATCCAATTTAGCACAAGAATGTCACTAGGACATTCTGTCAATCTAATATGCAATAGTGCACAACAATGATGTAAAATGCATGAATATAGTGAAAATATGCCTCAATACATATTAAAACTGCCATAAGGGGCCAACACAGATGCATAAACAACAAATGGGACACAGCCCAATCAAAGTTTTCAAAAAAATTTCACAAAATAGAGAAACCTAACCCCCTTTTTGAAAAATCCCCAATATACAAAACCCTAAGTTAAAATCTGCAAAATTTAAAACAAAATGAAAGCAATGTTAAGAAAAACATACCTTGAAGTGATTTTGTAGAGATTTTCACTTGAAAATGATGGGGTTTTGATGAAAACTGATTTTGGGTTGAGAAAGGTTCGAAGAGGGTCAGGGCGAGGGAAATGTCTAATTGTTTGAAAAACTGTCACATCTGCTACATAAAACTGAAAGCACACGTTTTTTGCGGGTTAGGCAGTAGCGATGCAATTGCGAGATAGTCGCGAGAATGACCACTGATGCACAAAAAACTTTCGCCAGAAGCTTTAAGTCGCGAGACAGTAGCGATAAAGTCGTGATAGCTTCTATTTGATTTTGGAAAAATCTAGTTTTGGCCAAACAACATTTCGCGAGAAGCTGTTGGTTGTGATATAGTCGCGATATAGTCGTGAGAGTTTCTATGTAAAGTGATGAAAAATTTATTTCCCTCAAGCTCATTTCGCGGGAAGCTCTAAGTCACGAGCTTCTCGCGAAATACCCTCTGAATCAGTTTTTGAAGAAAAAAACAAAAATGCATTTTGAACAAAAACTTAAAAACACGAAAGTATAAAATCACTTTCAAAAACAAATAAAACACTAAAAAATCTTTTTGGGTTTGATCAACAATTACTTGAGCATACACATCACATTTGAACATGTACAATCACACAAATGAGATAAGCATTCATTGAATCAAAGTCTTGTGTGTTGTGGGTGAGTATCAAGTGTGAAATAGTCTTTAGACTAGAGTGAAATTTTAATGATCAATTCAATCAAGTCATACACAACTAGTACTAAGACAAGTGATCAATCTCAATTATAGAAATGAACATATATGACCTCCCACAAATTGATTACAAACTTAGAAGCTTTTCATTTGGCTTCTGCATAAATCATGACATTTGATCCATTTTTGTATAATACATCTCTTTTTGAGATCAGTGCTTGAAATTTTTGATATTTCAACATTGAGAATTAGCTTTTCGCTTTTTGAGTATCATACATTTCAATACAAAAAGTCGTTTTCCCTTTTTCCTAGTCAAATACTAGTATGTACGACAAGCTTTTGTAGTTTAATATCTCTTTCATTTGGAGATTTACATTTGGTGAGCTCTTTTGCAAAAATTTTTTTTTTTTTTTTTTTTTTTTTTTTTTTTCAATAAAGTGGGAAGAGATAGATACAAGTCTATGCAAGTATCAATACCATTAAGACTATTGACCAATCATTCATGACAAGCTTGAAGATCTATTTACAACAATCACACATAGTTTTCAAGATTTCTTCCATACAAACAAATGTGCATACATAATAAGCTAAGCTCGTAAATGCACTACGCCATTAGTACGAAGGTACTAGGCCAAACTCACATGTGATATACACTAGACAAGCGATCAAATATTTTGAAGATTTTTTAATTTTTATGGGTTTTTGAATTTTTTGAACACACTAAAAAATAGAACAAAAACAAAAACAAAGCAAAAGCTTGTAAAAGAAACATGATTGAACTAACATGTGAGACCTAAACAATAGATATGCAACACAGAGCAAAAAAAAAAAAAAAGGGTTCACACATGAAATAAAGTTCAAGGAATGATACCAACACCGATGGTCTTACGCAAAGACTCAAACTTTGGACCATCAAGGGGTTTAGTAAAGATGTCTACCTTCTGATTTTCGGTGTTGATGAACTCTAAATACACAGTCTTTTCTTCCACCAAGTCTCGAATGAAGTGGTACCGGATCTCGATATGCTTTGATTTCGAGTGTTGAACTGGATTCTTTGACAAATTTATTGCACTTGTATGATCACAAAATACACACATAGTGTCTTGAATAATTCCATAATCATGAAGAAGCTTCTTCATCCATAATAATTGCGCATAACAACTCACCGCTGCAATGTACTCAGTTTCAGCCGTTGATAGAGAAACTGAATTTTGCTTTTTGCTCATCCACGACACCAAGTTATTTCCAAGATAAAAACATCCATCGAAAGTGCTTTTCCTATCATCAATGTACCCGGCCTAGTCAGCATCAGAATATCCAGCTAGGCACGCATTCGAGTCTCTTGAATACCAAATATCGTAGTCAGATGTGCCATTTACATAGCGGATAATTCATTTGACTGCTGTCAAATGTAACTCTTTGGGTGCTACTTGAAATCGAGCATTAACTCCTATATTGAAAGTAATGTCTAGTCTGCTAGCAGGTAGATAAAGGAGACTACCGATCATGCTTCGATAAAGTGTTGGATCCACTTCTACACTTGTTGCATCACGACTCAGTTTTGCTGAGGAGCTCATGGGAGTGGAAGTGTGTTTCATAGAGTCTAGGCCGAATCTTTTTACAAGATTCTTGGTATATTTCTCTTGGGAGATAAATATCCCATCTTCCCGTTGTTTCACTTGAAGCCCTAGGAAGTAGTTTAGCTCTCCCACCATTCTCATCTCAAACTTCCTTTTCATTTCTTCTGAAAATTCATGAGCTAGTTGATTGATTATGGATCCAAAGACAATGTCATCCACATATACTTGGGCAACAAGGAGAGATCTCTCATCTCTTTTGACAAACAAAGTTCGATCGACTTGACCTCTCTTAAAACCATGGTCCAAGAGGTATGTGGTGAGGCGATCATACCAAGTTCTTGGTGCTTGTTTTAGCCCATATAATGCTTTCTTTAGCCTTAACACATGATTTGAAAAATGAGGGCCTTGGAACCCCTTTGGTTGCTCAACAAACACTTCTTCGTTTAAAAATCCATTCAAGAAAGCACTCTTCATGTCCATTTGATATAACTTGAAGTTCATAATGTATGCTATGGAGAGAAGAATTCAGATTGACTCTAGTCTTGCAACTGGAGTGAAAGACTCATCAAAGTCGATGCCTTCAACTTGAGTATATTCTTGAGCCACTAGTCTAGACTTGTTTCGGACAACTTCACCATCTTCATCAGCCTTGTTCTTGAAGATCCACTTGGTGCCGATGATGTGAGTATCCTTGGGTCTTGGTACCAACTCCCATATATTATTTCTAACAAATTGATGCAATTCTTGGTGCATAGACTCTACCTAATGCTCATCCTTCAAAGTTTCCTCCACTTTCTTTGGTTCAAACTGAGCAAGATAGCAGTTGTATGTCATATGATTCACACTATATGCTAGTTCTTTTCTCAACCGAAGTCCTTCATCTATCTCGCCAATGATATTGCTTGAGGGATGATTAAGAATTACTCTTGACGATGGTCTCTTGGAAGTGGAAGGTTCCTAATCACGAGAGATTGGAGGTTGAACTTCCAGAGGGGTGAGTGGACTAGACGATCCTTGAGTTGATCTAGTTTCCCTTCTTGATATAGGAGGTGTAGACTCCTTTTCCGGTGATTCTATCTCAGCATCCTCACCTTGAGACATGTTGTCATCTCCTTCATTCTTCTTAAGATTTTGTCCTTCACCATCATCATCAATATCTTTTTTAGAGATAGAGTCATCAATGACCACATTTATTGATTCCATCACCGTCTTAGTGCGCTTGTTGTACACTCTATATGCTCGGCTATTTGTGGAGTAGCCTAGGAATATCCCTTCATCACTTTTCGCATCAAATTTTTCAAGATTCTCCCTATCATTTAGAATGTAACACTTACTTCCAAATATTCGAAAATATCTCACCTTCAGTTTTTTTTTTCTCTCCAAATTTCATACGATGTCTTCTTTGTTCCAGCTTGGAAGTAAATTCTATTCCCAATGTGACATGATGTGTTCACTGCTTCAACCCAAAATTTTTGTGCAATGTTTTTGTTGAGTAACATTACTCGTGCCATTTCTTGGATCACACGGTTCTTTCTTTCAACAACCCCATTCTGTTGTGGAGTTTTTGGAGCTGAAAATTCCTTCTTGATGCCGTGTTCATTGCAAAATGTGTTAAACTTTGCATTTTCAAACTCCTTTACATGATCACTTCTAATTTTAACTATGGGTCTCCCTTCTCATTTTGCAGCCCCTTGCATAGCCTTTCCATCTTGTCACATGCTCTCAACTTTTCTCTAAGAAAATCCACCCAAGTATATCTTGAGAAGTCGTTAACAACCACCATTATATATCGTTTTCCACCCATGCTTTCTATTCTAGTTGGACCCATCAGATCCACATGTAGTAACTCCAGAGGGTGAGACGTAGCAATTACATTTACTTTAGGATGGCTTGATTTTATCTGTTTTCCCAATTGACATGGACCACAAACCTTCTTCTCAACTTTTCCAAACTTTGGTAAACCAACCACAGCTTCAAGCTTTGAGACTTTTGCCACTTGTTTGTAATTAGTATGTCCAAGATGTTAATGCCATAACTCCAAAAGATTCACTCGAGCGCTCCTACATGCTATGCTTGGTTTGGGAATGACCCCATAACAATTATCAGTGATCCTAAGTCCCTTCAAAACTTGAACACATTCTTCATTCAAAATTAAGCATCCTTTCTTTGAATATTGGACTAAGAAGTCTTCATCACAAATCTGAGTAATACTCAGCAAGTTCACTTTCAATCCCTTGATGTACAACACATCAGTTAACAAAGGTAGCCCTAGAATATCCACGGTTCCCTTTACAAGAACTTGTGAGTGACTCCCATCTTCAAATGTCACAAAACCATCTTCCTTCTCTTGTAGAGTTTTGAACAAAGATTTATCTCCAGTCATATGCCTTGAACAACCACTATCAAGATACCACAAACATGAATTAAACACTTTCAATGCAGTGTGAACAAAGAGACAAGCATGAGATAGGCATTCTTGACCATTAAAGCAAAACTCATCATTCTTTACTTCATTCATAGATGTGTGTAACTTTTCAGATAATCAAGTTTATCATACAAATGTCTATTCCTTCTCTTATATTTATCAATTAAGGAATTCGACTCATACAAGCTATTATGAATATCATGATTGCTATGAATTAAAGTTTTCAGCATGTGCACAAAGACTCTAGCATATTTCTTTGATTTGAATAACTCTAAAAGCTCATTACTAGAACAATCTTCAAATATGCTTATAGAGTCATTTTCACAAACACCTTTACTTTGCTTCATGTTGACCTTTGTCATATCACTTTTTATGGCACAACAAAGGGTCTAGGATCACACTCAGGTAGTTACACTACAGTGAGTGTACCCGTTCTAATACCAATTAAAAGCTCGTAAATGTGTTGAAAACACAAGAGCTGTTTAGACTCCTAAATTAAAGTTACGGCTCAATTGATTTTACATTAACTTAATACTAAGTGCGGAATAGTGTAAAAGCGAGCAGATAAATAAACAAGTTACTCTAATCCATAATCTAAGCAACACAGCAGTAAAATGGAAAATAAAAGAGTGGGGAAGAAATAAGCAAACACAAGATAACACGCCGATGTGTTATTAAAGAGGAAACCGAAGAACTCAGCGAAAAACCTCTCTGCCGCCCTCCAAGCAGTAATCGATCCATTAGACAATCAGTTAGGATACATGGGTTAGCAAGAGACCTTCCAAGCCTAATCTACCCGATGTACCTAAGCCCTCCAAGCTCCTACTCCAACAAGACTTCTCGGAATTGTGTCTTGTTTAGCTCTCCGGATCCCTCAACAAGCTCCATGTTGCATCTGCCATCCTTGACTTCTTCCAATGCTTTCCAACAATACCAAAACTTCACTTGACACTCTGAAAGGGTGTGGTAAGTGTTTGGACTATCAACCTCTCAATGGTATAGAAATGGAGAGGTAGGAGTTGAGGAAATTTCATAAGCAAATGTGTAAAGAATTGTGGGTATGACAATCTCTAACTCTCAAGGTGTTTTGCTAGAGTTTTCTTTCAAAAGCACTCCTCAATATTTGTGGGTAATGTGGGTATAAATAGTGTAGGTACAAAAAGTGTGTATCAAACTGGACAGGTTAGCTAAACAGAATGTCTCGCGGGAAGGCCTTACCTGCGAGATACTCGTGAGACACAACTGTTTTCATCTGGCCTGACTCTTTATATTCCAGCATGTGTAAGGCATATGAGTTACTTCGTGGGATGCTAAGTCGCGAGCTACCTGCGAAAACTCTTTAGTCTTCAATTGCTTGAGTCTTTACACTATCTCTCTGTTAGGACATATGTGATTAACTTGTTAAAGAACATATGTCATTCTTTTATGAAATTGGCTAATCTTTTGACAAAATGCACTCAACTTGTAATTGGGTAGTTCTAAATGTTTTTAATACTTCAAGAAACAAGGTTTCAAGATCAAGTGTTGAAGTCATCAAGTCTGTCCAAGAAACAAGCTGAAGAAGTGCCGAATCATTAAAGCTCGACACCTGCTCGACTGCTTCTATCTGTTGAGGTTTACTAAAATCAGAAATTCTAATATGATTTCTTGGGATTCGTGGATGTGTCTTTGGGCCTTCTTTTCTTCTAACCCTAGGCATATAAAAGAATTGTTTTAAGGGCCGTCAAAGTGTACACAAGTTGCATAAGCATTAAGCAAACTCTGTTCAAGCAAATTGTGACTGGAGACAAAGTATTGCCCTAGTTCATCTCTTCTGAAGAAGTTGCTGTGTATGTGCACCTTTGAGTTTTGTGACCAAGCATATTCTTGATCTTCATTGTGGATGAAATGAAGAACTTTATAGCCAACAACTTTTTCTAGTTGGTGATTGAAGTCATGTACTAGGATCCCCGCATTGGTTAGTCACGTACTTGGGAGTCGTGCATCAAAAGGGGGAAACTGTCACTACAGAACAAGTCTAATTGGTTATTGGGGTAAGGGTTCAACTGTAGGTTGGTAAGGTACTTGCGATTCTTTTACTTGTAACTGTTTGTTGTGATAATAGTAGAGTTTCGGGAGTGGTGACCTGAAAATCCCCCAGTAGGGTTTTTGCCGTCAGGTTTTCCCCATTCGTAAATAAATCACCGTGTCATTTATTTTCCGTTGCATAATTAGTTTATTGGTGATTTGTTTGTGGTACTACGCATTTTAATGTTAAATTGATTAATTAATAACTTGGCTAATTAATTAATTAATTCAATCACAAGGGGTCAATACGTTTTTGGCCTATCACTCTCTATCACATAACCCTTACAATAAAATCCCATAATAAATACAAGGTACAAAAGATTGAATAAAATTACAATCAAATTTGGCACGGAATATAAGCCAATAAAAACACATAGTTGTAAATGACAACTTTACATATATAAATATATTGATAGAAAAAATACATGTTTGTATCGCATACAAAATATATGCAATAAAAAATTAACGGATCTACTTCATTCGCAATTGATAACATATACGATGTAAATTTCAGAATATAAGAACAAGAGAGTGTACCTTGGTGTGGTGAATTTCAAAACCAAAGATTAGAAGTTCTTGAGAACACTTTTAATCTTTATTCCAATTCCACTTGATGCCTAAGAAGTGTGGTCTCTCAATCAGTTATATGTGCATGTTCAAGAGAGAATGAAAGAGTGTCCAACACTCACATACATACCATTTCATGTTCTTTAAATTCTGTATATTTCTCTCTTTATAACTGATTATCTAACTGGGCTAGCCTTTTGGGCCTTTTCAATTGGGTTTTAGTATGTGGATTGGAGTGAGACCAAAAGGGAACAAATAAGACACTAACTCCAATTGGCCTTTGCATTTTCTGTCAACTCTTGACAAGTTCAAAATACTGTTAATTATATTTAATACCACTATATAAATATAATTACATTCTAGGCTTTATTAATAAATTATTGGTAGTAATACAAAGATATGAATGAAGACTACCAGTTTGTAGATTACTACATTTTAATCCTTGAGTACCCGGTTTAATCCTTTAAAATTATTCATCATATATTTATGAAATCCAATTTCATAAATATACACCTTAGTAACTCCTTACTAAAGTGGTTAGATCTAACTCTTTAAATAATCGAATCCATTAAACTTATCTCAAGAGAATATTTTATATTTTCATTAAGAGACTATAAATTCCATCTTGAGAATATATGTTCCATCAACACTAAATGTGGTTGCCTAACATACTGAGGTTTTGACCGTTACTTTAGATCTCACTCTTGATATATCAAAGCAACCTACACTCCATGATCATGTCCATTATTCTCTCAAGAATAAGAGTTTATGTAAATAACAGTCGTGAGATTTATTATTCATTTGACAGTCGTTAGGAAAATAATAAATCTCACAGCGGTCCAGTTTAATATATCTTAACTCTTAAAATATATCAACTAGAAGTCTCCACTTCTATGATTGAGATAAATCATCTTAGTTGATATATTATAGTCTTTGTAGATGAAATACCCAATTTCATCACCGACTACGAACTAAAATTCTAAGTTTACAAAGAATTTGTGATTTATATCTTCTGCGACTTTTCACATAAATCACATACTATGCATCTCATGGACTATATGATAATATCTAAATATTCATGTTACTATTATTTTAGATAATAATAAAACAACTTTATCAATCACAATATTAAGTCATACATAATGTCACACATAATATTATACATAGCATTATACAATAGGATTTAAGGGCACTAATCCTAACATATATATATATATATATATATAGCATAAATTTTCACTCCTCACTCACAAGTGTGGAACCCACCCAGGTGATGTGATTGAGAGAAGAATGAAAAAATCAATATTTTTTTTTGAGTGTGTATAACATTCCTCTTTCTTTCTTTTTTTATTTTTTTTAAATTTATTTTATTTTATAATTTTAATAAAGTGAATGAGCTTTCAGTTATAAACCTTCTTGCTACTGCTACTGTTATTATTATCTTTTATGATTGTTTGAAAACTTACATGCTAAATATGTTATCCATACAACTTGAATCCACTACCTCCCCATACTACCCTAGTACCAATTTTCTCAAATGATTTAGTGGTTATTAATTTCTATTATTGAAACTTTTAATTTAGAAATCCAAGGAAATTGCAATCTATCACCTTAAATCGTACTCCTGATTACACTTTACACTTTAAACTGTTTGAATACATGTTTTGCACCCAAAAATATGACCCTTATTACACTTTGCAGTCCAATGTTAAGTTTTCTGCTAACTTAGATGGAAAAATATGATACCATATGAAAAGACTTAATTGCTCCTCTTCTCAATGCTTTAAAAACAAAATAAAAATTACACTTTACTACCCTAAACTATATTTCTGATTGCACTTTGCACCATAAATTTGAATTCTCATCCAAGTTAACAGAAAACTTAATGTCAGGGTGCAAAGTGCAACAAATGGCATAGTTTAAGGTGCAAAACATGTATTCGAAAAGTTTATGGTGCAAAATGTAATATAAGGTATAGTTTATGATAGTAAAATGTAATTTCCCCTATAAATCCTCTTGTATATGGTAACCCATGTAAATGGTGACCTACGTTTTTGATGAAGTTGGGACTTGAAACATACCATACGTTAGAGAAGCATAGACATATGATTTGGTTGAATTATCTCTATATATTAAGAGAATTCCGAAAGTTAGTTATTATCTTTTTTTTTTACTTAAAAAAAATACCTCTAATTTAATTAACTTATCATTACTCCTAAAACATAAGAAATGAAGTTAAAACCGTAAATCAACAAAAATTAAAAAAACAAAAAATTTACTGGGTAAAAACTTTCTACTAGATAGAAGATATATATAAAATAATTACCTAACGTTAATCAAAAAAAAAAAAAAAAAAAAAAGCTACCCACATTTCTATCCCAAAAAAAAATTAAACTACATACATTCCTACCCAAGTAACCCAATGTTTATCACAAAAGTTTCATTCCCCACCTTCTTTAAAAAAAAAAAAAAAAAAAAAAATCCAATTGCAACTTCCTAAACAATAAAAAATAAAACTTCATCTTTCATTTGTTCCTCTCTTCTCCTTAAATCCCTCAAACTGCTGTTGAGGTCCAAAATATCACAATATTATATCAAAACCCAAAACAATACAAAAGGATTGAAATCTAGGAACCATTTGGGCTTTCAATGAAAAGGGAAGGCCCAAATCCATTAAAAGTCAATAGGGAAGGACCCAAGCCCATGAATATGCAAGTTTTGGATCTCACGAAACAAAGAAAAGAAGAAGTTTAGCCTAGCCCTCAAGGGAGAAAATTGCTGGGGAACTCAAGGAAAAAGCTGAATCAGGATACTTGGGGATTCCCAGAAGCCTAGGTTCCTTGGGATATGTAGCAGGACCAGGTTGGGATTGAGACAGCTCAATGAAGCATGCCTAGAAACACAAATGATGAGGGCAAATTTGTCCCATCAGCCACCCAGTGATATAGAAAAGGAGCAGAAGACTTGGGAACTAGTAACTCATGAATAAGGGTTTAGTACCTCGGGGAACCCAAGAAGATAGACCATGAAGGAAGGTGGCTAAGGATCTTTCAGCCTGATAGAAAGGAATCAGCCTATTTAGGAAAAATGTCAACAAGAAAACTAGCTAAAAGGTTGGTTTGAAAAGGTGGAATCTAGAAGTTTTGGAAAAAAGAAAGATTAAAGGTCAGCTCTTTAGGACCCCCCGAAACAGGAAAGTCAACTAGGGGTTTTTTGAAGAGGGAGCCTTAAAAGAGGGAAATAGTGAGAAAATAAGGAAGGGACTAGCCACCAATGTTGCTGACACAACATTGGTTCTGGTACGTAGGGCAGTAAATGGAGGGAATGAGTAGTACACAAGAAACCTTAGGACGACACTATAAAAGGAGGGGCAACCAATAGTGAAGGGCATTCATCAACAATGAATCAGAGGGAAAAGATCCTTGAGAAAACTCTGTTAGAATTCAAAAAAAAAAAAAAAAAGAGAAAAGAGAGGGAAAACACTGTCCGGGATCCTGAAATAGCCACTAGAGAATATACTTGGATTCAAAAGGATTCAAATTTTGAAAGTCTTAAAGGTCTAAGGAGTCATATAAGTCTATGATTTTTGAACTTATTTGGACCTTGTAACATATCCTAGTGAGCATGATGTATTAAAAACTTAAGAAAATAATGAAACATTCCATTATCATCATAAGGATCCATAACGTTTTATTTCATTTTTTTCTCTTATATCACTTCTTTATTGTTCCTTGTTGTACAATACTTATATGTTTTTTTTTTTTTTTTTTTTTTTTTTTTTTTGCGTTTTAGTATGTATGTGTTGTAAGATCTGTGCTTTATGCATAACTTGGTTCGAAATCAGCCCAATTTAGTTGCGGTTAACTAAGCCTAGTCCCTTAAACATAAAAAATTGTACCTGTGTGCTGTTTTACCAAAAAAAAAAAAAAAAAAAGAACCTACACATTAAGGCGACATTGCTAGGGATTGGGCAAAGAAGAGAGAAGAAGCAGTCCCTTCGCAAAGCATGGTTCCGAGACCAAGGAACAGTAAGGGTACTAACGTGCCACCTGCGGCATCTAAGCCCGTGGGAGAGAATGAAGTAGCTTTTGGGCAGAGAAATGAAGGACCTTCAACAGGAGATCTGTCTCCTCAAAGGAGGAAGAACCTAAGAAATTAGGGATAATGCTCCTCCCTTAGTCAACTAGGAAAGGACTTAGCCAAAGGGAGGGTTAGTAGTAGGAGGGGGAGCCAACCCCCAGTATCTCACGTTGGCTGATATTAATGCCCTTCTTGAACAAGAAAGGGAATAGCTCTTAGGGGTCCCAAAGCAGTTCTCTTGGGATCCCTCATTCCCAACAGAACTCCTTAGCAAGCCTTACCCCAAAGGATATGAACCCCCAAAGTTCCACCATTTTGATGGAAGGAACGGAAGTACTATCGAACATGTGAGCAGATTTATTCACACCATAGGTCCTTATGTAGGAGATAAGGAGTTATGCCTAAGAGAATTCGCTAAGTCCCTAGTGGATAGCGCATACACGTGATACACTACCTTGAGGCCTGGGTCCATCAAGACCTAGGATGAGATGAGGGAAAATTTTTGTACAAAGTATTATTCAGGCGAAGACAAAGTCACTTTCTAGAGCCTTTAGATGGTAAAGCAAAGGTCCGGGGAAGATCCTATCCAATTCATCAAAAGATTTGAGGACGTTTCTATGGACTGTTATGGAGATCATGAAGAAAAGGAGCTCGTGTATGCCTATATATCCAACATGCTTTTTGATTATAAGCTTAATCTCAAAAATTTATGCATAACTCAGTTTGCTGACTTACTGCAAAGAACCAAGAGGACATCGCTAACCATGAAGACAAAGAGGATACCAGTATCACAATTTATGACAGCTTTAGTAGGAGAAAAGAGAAAGAGACCTGAAGGAAAAGTGACCGAGGAACCACCTGTGATCCCGTGTACTGTAGAAGAATTAAATCATGTTTTGGATAAATGGATTATAGGTGGAATTGTCAGGCCATTCACTGTATCTAGGCCATCTACCAAGGAAGAAAGAAAAAATCCCTTGTTTTGTAGGATTCATAATTATGTCAAGCACTCTATTAAGGATTGTTGGACTTTTCGAAGACTTTTTCATAAAAAGCTTAAGGAGGAGACCCTAGAGCTCACCTAACGGGAGCCTGAGGTGTAGAGAAACCTTTTACCCAGTTATAAAGGAAAAGGAGCAGTGGCTGTGGTAATCCATGGGAACCTGGCAGAGGCAAAAGAGTCTGAAGGATCCTTCCATCCAAGCACAGTCAAGACCCTTCAGAAGAGTCCAAAGTTTAGATCACTATTCAATTAACTAGGGTTTGGGCTTGAAGCAAGGAGGATTGCCATAGAATCCCTCATGAGTATAGCGGCAGATTCAGGAGTAGAGTGTTTCACAGAAGAATCCTATGCCTGCTGAGCTTACTTGGAGACAACCAATGTAATAACCTTCATAGATGAAGATATGGAAGTTGAGCATTGGTAGATATAGGGGCTTTACTCAACCTCATAGCCCTAAGTACCCTAGAGGCTGTAAGCATAACTGGCAGGAGGATCCTGGGGGCTCTTGTGGAGATAACAAGATTTGGAGGGGCAGTAGAATCAACCGAAGGATATGTGCAGCTGGCCTTAAGGGTAGGCCCAATAGTAGCCCTAACAAGATTCCATGTGATTAACTTAGAAATTTTTTACCATATTCTGTTGGGACACCCCTAGCTTCATAAACACCGCCTCATTCCCTCCACGTACCATTAATGTGTGAAAGGAAGATTGAATGATAGGCCCATAAGGATCCCAGCCAACCTAAACCCATTCAGCCAAGGAGAAGTGAACTTTGTAGAGACAATGTTTTATGACGAGTTAGGATTAGATGACAATAGTCCCACACCAGGGACACCAGGAGCACCTATCTTAGAAGAAGAAGAAGGAGGGAGCACCTATGATCTAAGGAACCTCTTGGACAAAAAAAAGACAAAAGAAAGAGACCAGCTCCTCAGGATCCCGGGAATGTGTGGTAGTCCGGGAACTCAGAGGAAGGTTAATATACCGCTTATGAAAGTGCGTGGGACTTGAATGCGTTGTGTAGGAAGGTCCTAGACCACCAGATTGTATGATGGCTTAAGAAGAGATCCTGGAGGATCTAGACAATGAAGCACAGATCCAGCCCGGAGAGGAACTAAAAGAAGTAAACTTGGGGGTTAGCCTGGGATCCCCAAAGCTTGTGATGCCTGGCCTGGATCCCAGACTGGTAGTTTATTCTCTTAATGTGGGACCTAAGAGTCAGATCAGTAGTTTAACCAGCTAGGGTCTTTTACACTAAAGTAGAGGCTCAAATAACTCAAAAAGTCAAGAAACTATTAGTAATTGGGTTCATTAAGCCAATCTAGCATCCTTGATGGCTCTCCAACATAGTACCTGCGAAGAAAAAGAATGGCCAAATCGATGTTGTGGATTTTCGCAATCTAAACAAAGCATGTCCAAAGGATGAGTTCCCCCTGCCTAATATTGACCTTTTTGTAGATTTAGCTATGGGAAACTCCATGTTCTCGTTTATGGATGGATATAGTGGATATAACCAAATTTGGATGGCTGCCAAAGATGCAAAAAAGACAGCATTTAGGACCCCAATTGGAAACTTTTATTACACTATGATGCCCTTTGGCCTTAAAAACGTAAGGGCTACATACTAGCGAACCATGACAGCCATCTTTCATGATATAATGCACAAAGAAATGGAAGATTATGTAGATGACATAGGAAAGTTTAATATGTGTCTAAAACACCCTTGAACGTTTACACCCCAAATAATAAAATATCAATTCAAGCTTATAATCAAACAATTAATGTGTGGAACATGAACATAGCCAATCATAGAATTGATAACTAATCTATGCCAAATATAAACACATCCACAGCAGTAAATATAAGGCAAAGATAAAGGGAAGGAAGATGCAAACACACGGACAACACATGATGTGTTATCGAAGAAGAAACCGAAGTACTTGGCATAAAACCTCTTCGCTGCCCTCCAAGTGGTCAAATAATCCACTAAAGAATGTAGTTGGGATACATGAACAGCAGAAGACCCTTCAAGCATAATCTACCCAAGTACCTAAGCTCTCAAAGCTTCTTGCTCCAACGAGGTTACGCCGAACTTATTTCTTCTTTAGCTTCTCGGATTTTACTACTAGACCATAGTATCAACCAATGTATATTGGTTCCTTCCAAACTGCTTCCCTTAGCACCAAATGAACCTTCTCACAGACGTAGGTGTGGTGAGATAAGGATTTGGTCAATGACCTCTCAAGGATGTGACAATGGAGAGGAAGAGAGTAGAGGAATTTGTAGAGTCTCTAAGGTAAAGATTGGGGATGAGGCAATCTTATTTTTCTTTAGGGTTTCTCTCACAATATTCTCTCTGGAAGCTCTCTCCATTTAGTGGGTATAAGGGTCTATATATAGTGGTGTGTGTTTGAAATACAAAGAGACAGTTTTTGACAAACAGTGCTGATTGGCGGCTTGACCTCGCGGCTTGTCCAAGTCACGGGTTCAAGTCGCGATGTAACGGCCTGGCCAGCCTGGGACTTTTTTCCTGTAGTGCGACAGCTGGCGCGACCCTTTAGCTCTCCATGTGTGCAGCTCACGTGCTTGCAGTTGGCGGCTTGCCAGTCACGAGTCAGCCATGAGTCCTAGCCACGAAACTCTGCTTTCTTGCACATACTTGAAATTTTCTTCACACCTTCTCACACACTACCCTTACAATAATCCTACCTAAATACAGGGTTACTAAATGCTTAAATTACAAGCAAATTGGCATGAAATAAAGCCAACAAGATGGTTGATAAATTTCAACCTTACAATCTCCCCTTTTGGCTATTCCGTGACAAAACCCTAAAACAAACTCTAGACTTAACGCGTGAGTTGGGAATAGTTGGAAAACTCAATCACACCTAACTCTAGAATCTGTGGAGCTTTAGAACCATAAGAACAAGTAACTCCTGAAACACAACAATACAATAAGTTCATTGTATGCAGAAAACTTGTAAAGCAAATGGAATAAGCACAATGCGATCAAGCACAATGGAATAAAGCAATAACCCATGGCAAGACCAAAACTTGCAATCACTATAACCAAGTGATCACAATGCTCATTCACACTTGGAATGAACATCTGGACATTTAAGATAACAAACACAAGGCAAATCACTTGAATGACCAACACTCAACCAATGCACAGTACAAGAAGTATGTGCATCTAGGAAAAATCCTACAAAGGCACAAGAGTGACAATACTTAAAAATGAATGCATAGCATTAGGTTAGAAGTACTGATTTAACAAAGCACAAAGGCTGCATAAAGCATGACACAAACCACAAAGGCCTACAAGTATGCATAAACAAACCCTTAAAGCTTACATAAGTAACATAGGTACAAACCTTAAACAAAACCTTTAAAACCTACAAATGTAGCAAGTACAAACCAACACAAAAAGAAAGATGTGCTAAAAGCATACAAAGTGGATACTGAAATATAATATGATAGAAGCTAAAGATAGACAAAAGCAATAAACAAAAGCCTGTTAGTTGAAATCTCCCCCTTTCGTTGAGTTCCCCCTAGCAACAGCATCTCCCCCTTTTTGTCATAGAATAGCTAGTCTTCATCATCTTTTAGCTATCTTTGAATTTGATCCAATTGAGCTTGAATAGAAGTGAACTTTGTATCCCATCGAATGTTGAGATGGTGCAAGATGAATATAAGTCCTGACATCTTTGTACTTAACTCATTGATAGATGCTACAATAGAATCTAGCTTCTCGACGGTGGGAAATGAGCTGGAGTGCGAACCACTGCGGGACGCTGAAGCTTCTGTTTTGATTCCTTTCTTGCTATGGCCAATGCTAGCGTTGAACGTACGCATGTTGATTGGACATGGTTTTAGGCAGGAAGATTCATTTTCAGAGGGATTGATCCCTTTCAGCTTCAGAATCCTTGAAATGAGACAACAAAAAGGAATGCAGATCCTTGGCTCTGTTCATAAAACAGTTTTGCGAAGGATATGAAATATATGAGCACATATATCAATCTTAACATCAGAAATCAGATCATGAAGGAACAGTGCACGCCCGAGGTTCATATACCCTATGCTAGATAAGGGATATAGGTTGTGAAAAATGACAATCCTAAGCACCCTCAATTATGGAGAAAGAGATGAAACACTAACTGAGTTCCCATTTGAGGAAAATTTCAGATCTTCTCCAAGAACAGCTTTAAGTAATTCATCATCTGGATGTAGATCATCATAAACTGGTGAGATCCCAAGTATTGGCCGGTTGATGTGCAGAATCTCTACTGAGTATGTGAGAGAGACCGAGAAACTTTTTCCTCTAACCCAGCACTTAAGTTTGTCTCCATCAACAATTGCATTGGCATAAAATTCTTTTACCAGATTTTCATATGCATCATCAAGGTCGGAGAGGAGATAATTCCAATCCTTGTGGGCAAACCATTGAGGAATGTTGGTGTCAAAGAGAGAATGTTGGTCAATGACTCTTTTAATCAGTGGTGTAGCCTTTTTGAAGTAATTTTCATAAATCTGAAAAGCAGCATACGATCGGAACTTGTTCGGATCGAACACACCAGATGGGGAACGAGTACTTTTTGGTGTAGGGGAGAAATCATCAATTTCAATGACAGGTTCCTTCCCTTTGCTGCTACATCCTTTCACAGCTGATCTCTTGAATGGAGACATTTTGACACTACAACATGATTTAACACACATAAGAGACACCAGACAAGACACCAAACATTATTAGCAAAGTGTCAGTTTCACACTATAGATACTGAAGAAAAACCTAAACTCTTGAGGTTTAGGTTTAAATCATGACAATGAGAATGTGTATACACCCAATAACCAAATTAGGTACACAAGATAGAGAAAAACAGTGTATATACCATCATAAATAGACATTACAACCAGTAAATCAGAAACCCATTTCAAACATGATAAACCACAAATCAGGAAAAGATGCCCAGAGCAGTAGGTATGAAGGAAAAGAAAGAAAACCCATACCTTTTTTATTAAGATTTGAGAAGAAACGATGCAGAAATGGATGATTTTCAAAGAAATACTTGGAGTGTTTGTGAGAGTGAAATGGGGAAGACAATGAACAGTCACAATAAGGACGAGGGAAAAACTGAAAACCATTTTAAAATTGTCTTCAAAATGCAAAACACGCGTTTTTCGCGACTGGATCAAGTCGCCAGTAAGTCACCAGGGTAAGCTGCGAAACACTATGAGGCAAGATTCTTGAAAAATCTTCTAAGTGCTTTTCGCGACTGGAAGATCTACCCGTGAGAGAGTCGCGATATGAGTCACGAAAATCTCTGTGTACCCCTCGCGACTGGACCTTTCACTCATGAACAAGTTGCCACACTGAGCTGCAAAATATGCAAAAACACAAATTTTGAAAAATTTTCTAAGTCTTATTCGCGACTGGGATGCTGACCCGCCAGTGACCCGCGAAAGTCTTGGAGAGAGCTTCGCAACTGGAGCATGCGACTAGACCTACCCGCGACTGAGTTGCCAAAACAGGACAACACTGTTTTTGAAATATTTGACATTTCTGTAAAAACAAAAACACTTTCCAAAAACAAATTGAAACACTCAAAAATCTTTTTGTGTTTGATCAACAAAGATTGAGCTTGTGAAAACACATTTAATCAAGTATAGTCACACAAATGAATATGGCATTCATTGAACATAGACTTGTGTGTTGTGTGTGGATATCAAAAATGAGATAGTCCTTAGTCTAATGTGAAGCTTCAATGATCAATTCAATCAAGGCATACACAACTAGTACTAGATAATGTGACCTATCTCAATTATAGAAACATGCATATATGACCTCCCACATGCACTTGATAACAATTCTTTGAAACTTTTCATTTGGCTCCATATTTAACATATCATTTGCATTTTTGAGCAAAAAGGATCTCATTGTGAGATAGATGCTTGAAATTTTTGATATTTCAATTGATGAGTTAGCCTTTGGCTTTTTGGGCATCATACATTTTATTTTGGTCGCTTTCCCTTTTTCCTAGTCGAATACTAGTATGTACGACAGGCTTTTGCAGCTCTATATCTCTTTTCATTTGGAGATTTACATTTAGAGAGCTCTTTTAAGTATAAAAATAAAAAGTGGGAAGATATATAGGCATGAGTCTATGCATGTTTCAAGATCAACAAAACCATTCACTAATCATTCATGACAAGGTTGAAGATCTATTTACAACAATCACATAGATTTCAGAATTTCTTCCACAATGATATGAGTGCATGAGAGACAAGCTAAGCTCGTTAAATGCACAAAGCCATTAGTACAAAGGTACAAGGCAAAACATGCTTTGAGACAAAACTCAACAAAGTCGATCAAACTTTTTGGATTTTCTATTTTTTATGTGTTTTTGGATTTTTGACACAAAAGCAGTAAAAGATTGATAAAAAAAAATATAACAAACAAAATGTAAAAACATTTGAAACAAAGACAATCACACATAAAAAAATTCAGACAAACATAAGACACACAAAACAACTTAGAACACAATAAAATATCATGGAAGATTGAGTTTAAGGAATGATACCGACACCAATTGTTTTACACAAGGATTCAAACCTCGGGCCATTAAGAGGTTTGGTGAATATGTCTGCCTTTTGATTGTCAGTATTGATGAATTCTAGACACTATCTTATCCTCTACTAAGTCCCGAATGAAGTGATAGCGAATTTTGATATGCTTTGATTTGGAGTGCTGAACTGGATTCTTTGACAAGTTTATGGCACTGGTGTTATCACAGAACACACACATAGTGTCTTGAGAGATTCCATAGTCATGCAATAACTTTCTCATCCATAACAATTGGGCACAACAACTTCTTGCTGCAATGTATTCAGTTTCAGCCGTTGACAGGGATACTGAATTTTGCTTTTTGTTCATCCATGACACTAAGTTATTCTCAAGATAGAAGCACCCACCAGAAGTACTTTTCTATCATCAATGCACCCTGCCCAGTCAGCATCTGAATATCCCGCCAAACACTCATTTGAATATTTTGTATACTAAATTCCATAGTTAGATGTGCCATTGACATAGCGGATGATTCGCTTAACTGCTGTTAAGTGGGATTCTTTAGGAGCAGCTTGAAACCGCGCACATACCCCAACACTGAATGCAATATCTAGCCTACTTGCTGTGAGATAGAGAAGATTGCCAATCATACTTCGATAAAGTGTTGGATCAACGTCAACACTGGCTGCATCAATGCTTAACTTAGCCGAGGAACTCATGGGAGTAGAGGTATGTTTCTTAGAGTCTAGACCAAATCTTTTGACAAGATTTTTGGCATACTTCTCTTGAGAAATAGATATTCCATCTCTCCGTTGTTTCACTTGAAGCCCTAGAAAGTAGTTTAGCTCTCCCACCATGCTCATTTCAAATTCCCTTTTCATTTCTTCCGGGAACTCGTGAGCTAGTTGATCAATTGTGGATCCAAATACAATATCATTTACGTACACTTGAGCTACAAGGAGGGATTTTTCATCTCTTTTAATAAACAATGTTCGATCTGCTTGACCTCTTTTGAACCCATGATCCAATAGGTAAGTAGTGAGATGATCATACCATGCTCTTGGTGCCTGCTTCAACCCATACAAAGCTTTCTTCAATTTTAGTACATGACCCGGAAAGTGAGGATCTTCAAACCTCTTTGGTTGTTCAACAAAGGCTTCCTCATTTAGAAAGCCGTTTAAGAAGGCACTCTTTACATCCATTTGGTACAACTTGAAATCCATGATGCATACTATGGATAAGAGAATTCGAATGGACTCTAGTCTTGATACCGGAGCAAACGATTCATCAAAATCTATGCCTTCCACCTAAGTATACCCTTGAGCCACCAATCTAGATTTATTTCGGATAACTTTACGATCTTCATCTGTTTTGTTCTTAAAAATCCACTTAGTGCCGATCACATGTGTATCTTCAAGCCTTGGAACCAATTCCTACACATCATTTCTAACAAATTGGTGTAGCTCCTGGTGCATAGACTCTACCCAATTCTCATCTTTCAGTGCTTCTTCTACCTTTTTAGGTTCAAATTGAGCAAGATAGCAGTTGTATGTTACATGGTTAGCAGTGTACTTTGGCCTTTTTCTCAAACGAAGTCCCTCGTTCACATCCCCAATAATATTACTTGATGGGTGATTGAGAGTCACTCTTGATGAAGGTTTCTTGGAAGTTGAGAGTTCCTCATCACAAGCAAATTGGCACGGACCTAAATACAGGGTTACTAAATGCTTAAATTACAAGCAAATTGGTACGGAATAAAGCCAACAAGATAGTTGATAAATTTCAACCTTACAACATCATGGTAAAGTTGAGAACTAGGGCAGGACACTTCCAGGTACTTGAACGAGTCTTTGAGAGGTGCAGGATGTATAAGTTGCACATGAATCCCATGAAGTGTGCCTTTGGGGTATCTGCTGGGAAATTCCTTAGGTTCCTAGTACATTACAAAGGCATAAGTATTGATCCAGTCAAGGCAACAACCATCGCAACAATGAAGAGGCCTACGATGGTTAAAGAGCTTAAAAGTTTCTTGGGGAGGGTCTCCTATATTAGGAGGTTTATGTCGGTAGATCATGAAGCCTTTAAAAGGCACCAGTACATGGACGACCTCTATTGTTATATTTAGCATCAAACTCTTAGGCTATAGGGCCCTTACTGATGCAGGAAGATGATGAACGGAATGAGCAATCCATTTATTATGTAAGTAGGATATTAAAAGATACAGAGACTAAGTACCCTAAGATAGAGAGAGCATGTCTAGTGGTTATTTATGCATCCCAAAGACTAAAACGATACTTTTTAGCCCATTAAATCCTCCTAGTGACCAAGTTTCATCCCATAAAGGTACTCCTCCATTAGCCTCTCTTTATAGGGACAATAGCACAGTGGCTTGTCTTGCTTTTTCAATATGACATCGGTTTAAAGACCCCCAAGGCTATCAAAAGCCAGGCCATAGTGGATCTACTAGCCTAGTTCCCAAGAGAAGAGGAGTGCTCACTAAGTGAGGAGATCCCAAGAAAAGTACTAGTAGTAGAGCTCCCAGGAAAGAAGTGGACCATGATATTTGATGGATTAGCGACAACAACTTCAAATGGCTAAGGAATTGTGCAAGTTGCGAAGACGGGGATATCGTGCCATTATCCTTTAAGCTCGAGTTCCCATGCTCGAATAATGCTGTTGAATATGAAGCGTACCTGACTAGATTGATCATAGCACTCAACATGGGAGTGAAGCATATGAGGGTTTTGGGAGACTCCAACCTTGTGGTTTCCCAAGTAAAGGAGATTTCACATTAAGAGAGTAGAGTTTGGTAGCTTATAGAACTTGGGCATAGAAGGTGGAACAAAAATTCCAGACCTTTAGTGTAGAGTACACCCAAAGGAGTGAAAATCGGTTCGCTAATGCATTGGCTACTCTGGGACCTCAGATACCCTTTAAGGGAGATAGCACTTTGATAAGAGTAAGTAAGTAGGAAAACTCCATCATAGGGACCCTCAAAAAGATGTTCCCTGAAGAGTCATAACAAAAAGATTGGAGAAATGAGATAAAAGGGAAGACAAGAAAGTTGGAGCTTGGTGGAAGTATCAAACAATTGAAAGACTACACCTTGATAGAGGGAGAGCTGTATAAAAGGCTACTTGGGGGGATCCTATCTAGATGTATCAATGAGAAGGAAGGGAAGTTGAACAGTTTTAGACCCCTTAACCCAACCAAATTAACCTAGTTAATTAGCCAAGTGATTAACTTAGTCAAATTATGCAGTTCTAGGCTATTACAAACATACAATCATATCAAGAATGTAAAGCAGCGAAAAATAAAAGACACAATGATATGATCACCCAAGAAACTACACGGTAAAAACTTGGGGAGGATTTAACCTAGCTATCCTTAAGGTAAACCTGAATCCACTATACAAAAGAATCGAAGTTCATACAAAAGACTTACAAGCTCCCCGCTTGACTTCCTAATGCTACCCACCAGTAGAACTTACTGACACGACCACGTGTAAGTTTCGAATCCATAAACTCCTTCTTTTTTGGATTCTCCAATCAGCTACAAGCACCTACGCTTGTTATTCTTTAAGCTCCAATGGCAGATTCTGCCCGAGATTCGATCGATCGAGTCTAACTTTCAATTGATCGAGCCAGGCCGAAATGCATCAATGCATTTGCAGCCACTCGATTCCAACTTTACATAAAATATATAACTTTGAGCAAGTCTAAACAAGACTAACCATATTGTTTTGATCATGGTTTGCCAACATTACACATTAGAGTTCTAAATACATAAATTCCTAAATCTTTAGAACCTAACAAACTCCCCCTTTGGCAATCCATAACAAAACACAAACACAAAACTCAAAGTTTACAAGTAGAAAGCCCTTTACAAAACTAATGCTCATAAACACTAAAATTCAATCTTAACTACTATCCATCAGTTGCAAGTGTAGATAGCAGCTCAATTGAATCAACCTGTATATTTCTGAAACACTCAATAAACGCATAAACGCATGTGCGACAGAAAACAGTAAATAAACAGGTATAACATTCTTGTATAATTCACGCAACACATAATAAAGACATATATCAATGAATAACTCATAAATATAAATAAATAAGTAGTGAATCACAAGAAACAAGAATCATGTATATCAAAAACAATGTAACACTTAAAAACAGTTACTCCCCCTAACATGAATAGCCCCAAAACAATGATATACAAAGTAAAGCACTTAGATACAATCTAACATCTCCACTAGCTCCTTAAAACAAAAAAAAAAACTCTCCCTCTAACTACAAAAACTCCTCTACAGTGTCAAAACTCTACTCCCCCTTTTTGTGATGGAATGCTAGAGTACAATCACACGCCATCATCAAAAGGAAGTGGTGAGGGTGAACGAAGATGTGCTACGTCGGCACGCAGAGCATGAATCTCGTCAAGCAAGTCCACCAAAATCGGACTATAAGCCGCCTGAACGGTCATGACAGTCTCCAATATACGACGAATATCAAAGTCATTTAAGGAGGTGGAGGAACATCAGCAGCAGCAGCATCAGCAGTAGGATCAGGAACATCCTCACTAGCAAGACTTGTAGAAGAAGAAGAAGGAGGTGCACTACCAGAAAGCTCAGACCTAAGGTGTTTAGAGCCAGTTTGAAGATGAGCAGCCCTCTGTCTAAGAAAAGACGCACCTATAGGAGCAATCACATGAACAGGCTTAGAGGTAGGGAAACCACTAAGATCAAGATAAAGCAAAATCCTATGAATAAAAATAGGATGAACAAGAGCATGAGGAGAAGATGAACTCCTATAAACTTCATTCAAAGAACGAAGAAACAAATGGAGAAAACTGATAGGAGCATCAGTAACAAGAGCATAGAAAAAGACATACCGATTATATTGCCCAATTACATCAAAACAACAAGCCAATTTCATCAATTTCAACCTAATTGAACAAAATGCCCAATTCGGATTCAATGCAAGCCCTAGAATTTTAATTTTTCTCAAAACCCAAAATTGATCAAATTAAACTATCAAAATCAAGTCTATATAATGTCCCTACAAAAACCCATTGATCGATTTCACAAAATAAGGCTTGAATCATCAAAAATCCCAAAATATGTATAGTTCGAAAAACCCAAATTAAAATGCATGAAAAATGCATGAAATGAGAAAATAATATCAAAAGGAAGGGTAATATGGACATACCGGCTATAGGAGAGAGAAATCTTGCAAAAAATTTGGAAGAAAATGACAAAAAATTCGCTGTAGAGCCTTGCCGAGTGGGAGAGAGAAAAGAAAAGTTTGAAACTTTTTGAAAAGTAACTTTGAAAAAGTCAGATCTGAGTTTTAAAAAAAACATGATTCACGATATTCGATTGATCGAAAAACACATTCGATTGATCGAATCAATTCGAGAATTTTAAAAGAATTGAATCGCATTTTCGATCGATCGAAAAACAGAATGGATCGATTGAAACAGGCAGAGACTCACAATTTTTTTTTATTTATTTATAAAAACACAGTTTTTTGAAAGAACAAACACTTTTTGACACAAACTCCTCAAAGCATTAGATTTGATGAATAAAATGCATGAGTATGAGATGGAATGCCTTTTCAAAAACCCAAGTTTTAATCCCAGTTTCTCTAAAGAAAATTTCAGCCATTCTCCCTTTAAGTTCTCAAGCAAAAAAAATGTTTTGCATAATACTCAAGGTATTTTCAAACTTGGTTGGTCAGACCAAAAATGTTAGGTTCTAAGGTCTTAGGATTTTATGTATTTAGAACTCTAATTTGTAATGTTGGCAAACCATGATCAAAACATTGTATTTAGTCTTATTTAGACTTGCTCAAAGTTGGTTTCATATTGTAAAGTTGGAATCGAGTGGCTGCAGAAGTACTTGGGACTCTCGGCCTGGCTCGATCGATCGAAGAATAGACTCGATCGATCGAAAATCGCACAGGTTGAATTTTCTGCAGAATTTCCAACTCAGCCCTACTTCATTAAACGTTTAGGGTTTTATGTTTTTACCCTAGGTATAT
>NW_027069651.1:1189606-1207434 GCF_002906115.3 Quercus suber | reverse complement strand
ATACATTCAATCAATGATAAAACTTCTTTAAGTTATGAACGTTCCATGGTCGAGGGAGTGGTATTTCATCCAAATCTTCCAAGTAATATGCCCCTGCTCTTGCAATCGCGATTACCCTATAAGGGCCCTCCTAAGTCTGGGCCAATTTTCCGGCATTGGTGTCCCGCAAACTCCCTACCGCTTTCCTCAGCGCTAAATTGCCTTATCTTTACACCTCGGTTATATCGCTGAGCAAGTTTTTGTTGATATTTTGCCAGCTGTATAGTCGTCGATTCCGTAATCTTCTAATCGGTCCAAATGTTTTGCCATAAACTTATCATTTGGGTAGGGTCGAATCCTAAAACTTGCGCTCTGCAAAGGTTTATCTCGGCTGGTATCACCGCCTCGGCCTCGTATGTTATTGAAAACAGGGTCTCATCTATGGACCTCTTAGGAGTGGTTCAGTATGCCCACAAAACGTTAGGTAGCTCCTTAGCCCACCTCCCTTTCACGCCCTCCAATCTCTTCTTTAGCCCGTTCAGGATCGCCTTGTTGGTGGCCTCGGCTTGATCGTTGCTTTGCGGATAGGCTAGTGTGGAATACCTGTTTTTGATATCAAGATCACTACAAAATGTTCGGAAATCTTTGCTGTCAAATTGCAGTCCATTATCAGATATCAGTGAGTTCGGCGCCCCAAACCTGGTGACTATGTTTCTCCATATAAACTTTTTGACATCAACGTCTCGAATATGCGCGACTAGGTGAGGTTATTTGGGCCTGACCTCACCTGGCTCATATTACCTGTAAAGTGGGACTTGGATTTCCTGCTTTGGGTGGTTCACAAACTAGAGGCTTAATGTAACTTGCTCTCTTTCCCTCTCTCAATCACTCTTTCCTCCCTGCTCTCTCTCTCTCCCTCTTCTTTTAGAACCTTTCAACCAACCCCTTTTCCCCTTCCACTTCTCATATTTGTGGCTCTAAATTAGTGGAGAGGCTATGATTACCTCCATGGTTAGTGTAATGGGGGGTCCAATATTATCAACCACAAGTGGATAGTTAGGTGGGAGTGGGATATGGTGAAAGTGGCCTTGGAACTTGATTCCTACTCCAGAAAGCATGCCCGGCAGTTGTGCTTCTGGGCACTGCCGGGTATGCAAATGATGTTATGTTCGGATGTTTATTCCTCTTTCATTGTTCGATAAAGGTCCCTGAGCAAGGATCAAGTGATGACACCTAGGCTTGTAGTTCATGTAGGCCTAGATTGGGGCCATGGGCCGCACTGTTGCATCGGAACTTTAGGCCCAAATGTGCTTGGGCTCCACAGGACCGTACGTTACCCCCTTGATTCATGCCCGGCTAATCTAGTGGGCCTTGAGCCCAGCTTTCGACAAGGGAGTTAGCAACCATGGGCCAATTTGCGGAGTTTGGGCCCAATGTCCAGATGGTCTCGGGGGACGTGTGTTGTACAAGGCCCAATACACAAATTTGGACTCTTACCCCTATATATAGTATGGAATTTTTTTTTTTTTTTTAGAAGAAGTAGGAAAAATTTTAATTAAAATAATAGATACAAAACAATTATTCCTTAAATATTTTAACTTATTCTAAATTATTATTATTATTATTATTTTTTGTGAAACAGACTTAATGTTTCTTTAAATCCCTAAAATTATCTACAATTAATGTTGTACTAAATTTCATAATAATTTATTTTTTACTATACAAGATCAAAGATTTTAATAGAAAATAATCTTCCATTTTGTTGCAAAATCTAGTTTTAACAATATTTATGGTTAAATTCTCATTCCTTGTTTGCATTTGTGGCCCTTATATACTAGCTAAGTATGGACACAACCATTCAATGAACAAGCTGGTGGGCTATTGATTTTGTAGCCCTTATTTATATACTAGCTATTGACACAATCCAAAAATACTTGATGATATTTTGATGTTTAAATATCAAATTGTATTATGCTCATAATGATGGAGTTCCGTTTTCAATAATATTGGGGGGTAGAGGGTGCCTGGGGTTCAAGTTTTCAGGAATAAGTTTTACATGCATACACTTAGATTAGGTTATAGTAGAATTCTGCTATCTCAGATTATTTAAAAAAAAAAAAAAATCATTTCCTTATAATTTTGGTAGGTAGCATCCAAATCCCAAAAAGCCAAACTTATAATTTTGGGTTAAAAAAAGAAAAAGAAAAAGAAAACCAACAACAAAAATGTCATGTTACATAAACAATCATAACTCATAGGTTATTTGTTTTTTCTCTTTGGAATTTTATAAGGGAATAGAATGGAATTGAATGATTATAAAGGAATAGAATAAAATGTATTTAAGGGAAAAGAATGGAAAATAAATGAATAGAATGGAATTAAATAACATTCTTTGGATATTCTAAATTAAAGGAATGGAAATTAATGAATGAAGATAAGTAGCCTTATTTGGGAGTAACATAGAGTGAAAAGAATGTAATTATTTTATACCAATATTACTATTAGACCCTTATTTTAAAACAAAATGCTAAATATATAGGAGTATTTGGGGAGTTTTAGTAAAAAAAAAAAAAGTTCATTAAACCTAATTTCATTATCTTTAATTTCTCCCAATTTTGGGGGAAAATGAAAATTTGAGGTTTTGAGGAAATATGGAGGAATGAATATTCCCTCCTACCCATTCTATTTATTCTCACATAAACTTTCCATTCCTTGCATTAAATCTCCTAAATAAGGGAATATAAGAATATTATAAAATTATTCTTTGCATTCATTTTCATTTCATTCCTTTCTCTTCTCCCAAATTAATATATAGATATTTCATCAAAATATATATATATATATATATAGATAAGAGATTTCTTTTTATTGTTAAAATTAAATTTCTTTTTGTTAAGAGAAAAGATTCATTGAATACACGGATTTGGGCTAGGTATACATTGTTTGTACCAAAACTTTTTATTTTTTTTTACATATTATCATCAGACCAAGATACCAATCAATTTAGATATTTTATTCAACCAGCTCAGCTAATTGAAACCCACTTGTACCAAAACTATTATATCTTATATTATATTATATATATATATATATTAACATATTTACTATTAAAATTTCTATTATATTATATCTTAGTGATATATGCTTGTGATGAGGAATAAACTTGGTTCATGGAACATGACCTGCGAATTATGATTGCTGTTGAATGACTTTATTGCAACGAAATACCCATCCGCTATGACTTATTAGAATCATTGAATCATTGACATCATCCAAGGCTGGTTGAACTCGCGACACAGGACTTTGAACGAGATAGATGCCAATCAAACTATAAACATGTTGCTCTATCATTTTGAATTTTAAATTGCATAAAAAAATTCTGTCAAATTAACAAAAATTATCTAATGCAAATGGTTTATATAACTTTCCTTCACAATATATGAATCTCATAATAATTCGACTCTGTCTTATCAAAAAATTTGTCGTGGTTGCAGACATGTACAGATATACGTTTGGATATGCATGAATCTCGCTCTCTCATCCAATTAAGATAGAAAGATACAATATGAACAAAACAATGGACTTTAGATTGATGTTATTGCATCCCATTTTGTCAAAATCTAGCTGTTGGTCCACGGTTTGTAAAGATAGCGTAGCACTTTTTAAGTTTTTACGTATCCGCCGGAGAATGAGCAATGATTGAGTTAGAAAAAAATTTCAGTCAAAGTCCATGTACACAAAATTATTCACAAAAGGACAAGTTATCAATGATGGAAACCTGTAAAAATCAATAACAAATGGATTGTGAATAATAATATTTTTAGCATAATCTAAATATTTTTCAACTTATATTAATATGATAATTTTTAAATAATATTTTTGTCACTTGAGTCCATCATTAATCATGAGAATTTATTCTGTCTTGTGACTCAAAGTAGCAGAATCCACCGCATTCTATTGTGTTGTAGATGTAAAGATTCTATTAGTTTCACCGAGAAATACATTGTTTTGTTCTTAGTGGGAGTATTATATCAACCAACAATCATTAAAAAAAATTATATCAACCAACAATCATTAATTAAAAAGATTATATATGAAATGATTATAAAAAAAAAAAAATTTATATGAAATGGTCATTAATGGAGTTGCAAGTTGCAACTCTATTCTTTGAAAGTATAGGTGTCAAAATTTGAAATAGTATGTGATAGAAAGAAAATATGACAAAGAAAGAACAGACACAACTAACGTGGTTCAATAACAAAAACCTACATCCACACCACCAGAGACCAGATAGATACATCTTGCATTCACTATAAGTTGATAAAACATTACAAGAGAGCTCATATTTATTGTTAAATATTAGTTATGATATATTTCATATTGAATATACTTGAATAGGTGCGAAAAATGGAAGCATAAAATAGGAACACAAGAACACGAGAGTCGTGGTTTAGCGTTACAACCTACGTTCATGGAAGAAACCCTTAAGAGCTATATCTTTAGTAAATAAGAGTGTAGTGCAAAACCTGTATTTTAATGAACCATAACATAGATATATATAGTAGATTAAACCTTAAACTAATAGACTTCTAGTACAAGTAAAAGACTTGGCTTGCACACAAAGTAGAATTAGACTTGAACCTATACAATTGAACTAATATATTTCTAACACCCCCTCTCAAACTCAAGATTGAAACTTGATGAAAGCTTGAAATTTGATAAGATTGAGAGGATCCCTTAAATGAAGTTTGACTCTGTGACAGTGGTTTGAAGAAGGTAATGATCTTGCAGTGTTAATGCGAATTTTAATGGTGGTATGACTATACTAGAGACTTTCGATGGCACTATTGGGAAACCAAAGAGATGAACGCATCAAAGAAATACTGAAGAAGACAAAGATTGCTTTTAAACAAGGTGGATTTGATACCATATTAGAAATACTGAATGAGTGTATTATATTTTTCAAGTAATAAAATATACATGAGTATCTTTATATAAGAAGTAAAGTGTACTGTAAAAGTATGTGTGATATCTAAGTAAATAAAGTGAGCCTAAGGCCCATAGCTGATGTTAGGAGCCTCACTCAGGTGCATTGGAGACATTGTGGTGAGTTAGTGCAGAGTGCAGGGCAGTGTGATGCACAAAGCGGAGCAGTGTGTTGGTTAGTGCAGGGAAGAGTATAGAGTGTGCTGTTATGATAGAGTGTCAAAGGACAGTCACCAGTAGCCTTAAAGTGTTGTACAGTAGCTTTAAAAGTGTTGTACTTGTTAAATTACAAATTGTCCCAAAAACTTAAGCTGTTAGAAAATGGTGAATTTAATCACTTAACCATAAGTCTAACACTCCCCCTCACTTGTGGGCCTAAACTTCCCTTTAATAAGTGGGGACCAAACAAGTGGGAATTTAACATTTTAAATGAGAGGTAGAGTAAAGCCAGGAATCGAACTTAGGATCTCCTGCTCTGATACCATGTTAAATTACTGATTGTCCCAAAAGTTTAAGCTGTTAAGAAATGGTGAATTTAATTAATTAACCATAAGTCTAACAGTACTGTTTTAGTTGGTTGTGTTGCATTAAAGTATTGTACTTAGCTCCTTCACAAGTGCACCCAAATCATCCGATGACTCCACATGAGCAATGGTCATGAAGGCAGAGTAGTTTCCCTCTCCGTCACAGCTTTCTTCCGAGTCAGAATCAGAAGATTCTGAATCACTGAGCGTCGTGGCTGATAGGTCACAATCTGAATGACCCCTTGTGATTAACCCTAATTAATTAATTTAGTCAAGTAATTAATTAATCAATTAATCATGCAATTTTATGGAAGCACAAACAAATCACCAATCAACTAATATGCAGCGGAAAATAAATAACACGGTAATTTGTTTACGAATGGGGAAAACCCTAATGGCAAAAACCCCACCGGGTGATTTTCAGGTCACTACTCCCGAAACTCCACTATTATCAAATCAAGCGGTTACAAGTAAAGGAATCCCAAGTACCTTACCACTTTTCGTAAAAGATCATATAGCCGGATTGAGTCGGACAGAACTAGATTTTATTTTTAAGGGCCAAATCTGGTTAAAGAAATAATAAAAAAAAATTCAAGAATTAAAAGATATCTAATTCAAACTAAATAAATACACGAAAATACTTCATCATCCCTTAAAAGTTATAATGCTTTTTAGTGAGTTGCGTAGTAGTTTTTGTGTTAGACCAACCTCATTTCCTCTCTCCTTGTGTGTATTATTTATCTCTTAAAAAAAAAAAAAATACACGAAAATAAAACTAGCATATATATAGTGTAGGGTCACAATTTGTAACCCATGTCCTAAATGTATGGGATATAGGCCCATAAGTCCAGAACAATTAATTTATAGAGAGTGGGTGAAAGAACCAGGCCTTTTGTAAATTTGACAACGGTTAGTATGGATTTAAAATATGAACAAGCAAGTAAGATATGTAACACTGAATGAAATTGTTGTCCGAGGAGATAGATTATAGAACAAATCAATAGAATTGGATGCTAATACAGTTTTGAGTGCTACAGTAATTCTTTTCTCTATTTTTTCTTTGATCCCCTCCTCATGGAAGATCCTTCACATCATATAGTTCATTTCAGACCATCTTGATCCTACACTTATTAATCATCTAATACTTTACTTGAGTGCATGTCCTATCAAACATCTTCTTTGGCTCTCTGAGAATTGTGGTAACTAAGACTGCACTGTTCAGGGGTCTTTTCCACATAAATGCAGCCAGAACAGTTGCTGTAGTGTATTTAATGCGGTGGTAGCAGTTTTTCCTTTAGATATTTCTGAATTACTATCACTTTTGTATGTGCATGAGGCTTATCCGTATTGTTGAAACTTCCTAGAAGGTTACCTGGATTGCCTACTTACAGATTTGATAAGTATTCATTATATCCGAGAAGGAGTTCATCCTCGGACTATATTTCCCTATTCATTCCTTATGTGACCCTCAACTTGGGGCCTTTCCCAATCATTTAATCCTCCTCATACATGCCCATGTTCCTAGATAAGGCCTGTGCACGACTAGGTAAGGTTATTTGGGCCTGACCTGACTTGGCTCACAACTTACTTGTAAAGTGGGACTTGGATTTCCTGCTTTAGGTGGTTCACAACCCAGAGGCTCAATGTAACTTGCTCTCTTTCCCTCTCTCAATCACTCTTTCCTCCCTGCTCTCTCTCTTTCCCTCTTCTTTTAGAACCTTTCACCAACCCCTTTTCCCCTTCCACTTCTCATATTTATAGCTCTAAATTAGTGGAGAGGCTATGATTACCTCCCTGGTTAGTGCAATGGGAGGTCCAATATTATCAACCATAAGTGGATAGTTAGGTGGGCGTGGAATATGGTGAAAATGGTCTTAGAACTTTTCCTACTCCAGAAAGCATGCCCGGCGGCGGTGCTTCTAGGCACTGCTGGTATGCAAATGATGTTCGGACGTTTATTCCTCTTTCATTGTTTGGTAAAGGTCCCTGAGCAAGGATCAGGTGATGACACTTGGGCCTGCAGATTATGTGGGCCTAGATTGGGGCCATGGGCTGCACTGTTGCATTGGAACTTTAGGCCCAAATGTGCTTGGGCTCCACGGGACCGTACGTTACCCCTTTGATTCATGCCCGGCTAATCTAGTGGGCCTTGAGCCTAGCTTTGACAAGGGAGTTAGCAACCATGGGCCAATTTGCGAAGTTTGGGCCAATGTCCGGATGGTCCTAAGGGAGGTGCATCATACATTAGCCCCCCCTTGATTCGTGCACAGCGACTGAGGATGAATCAAGGAGCCTTGGACACAGTTTCCATCCGGTAAAACCGATCGACATGCATTGGGTGGTTGAGAGGCTAATTAATGCGCCCTTAAAAGATGCGTTGCGCCTAACGATTTGTTCTACGGTCATCATTTTCTGATTCGTGAACCGAGGTGACACGCATGTGACGGTTGTGATGGGACTCGTAGAGTTTCCCACGCCTCATTTAATGGGTGGCATTTACTCTCTCCCCTCTAGCTCCTATAAATCCCCCATTCTAAATCATTTCTCTATTTTTTCACTATCCTCTTTTTGAGTTTTCTTTTTTGCTGTGCATCCATCTACGCACTGGTTGATCAACCTAGAGCCTCTCCTTCCTTTTAGTCAAAGTAAGTTCTCTAGCTCCTTCTGTTACTTCAATTTCTTTCTTCAAATTTCCTCCTTCACATTTAGAGTTTTAAGATGGGTTTCGCTTACCTTTTGAATACTGAGGCGTCCTTGGCCACCTTTAGGCAGAGGTTCAGTCCCCAATGATATGGAAGTGGCATACTGCTACGAGAGTGAATTTGATCTCCATAGAGGGGGCAATACTGCTTTCTTCCCTTTAATGTTGATCCTGGAAGTGGGGTTAGGTTTCCTATGGACCCGCTTCTGCTCAACACCCTTAGATACTATGGGTTGTGCTTCGACCAACTTCCTCCCAATTTTTACCAGGTGGTTAGTTGCGTCAGTAGGTTAAACCAGGTGTTCGGTTTACAACTAGACCACCACGACATAAACCACATGTATAGCCATTGTGGGAATAAGAGTACTAACTATTATTTAAAGACTAGGGATATGAGGGTACACCTCATTTCGTGCTTATCTGACTCTAATAGGAATTCTGCCGGGGAGTTCGTTCGGGTGCGCGGCAATTGGTTCGTACCACTCCTTTACTTATTCGTAATCTTTTCTTACGGCCATTTTACTTGTCTGAATACTGACTTACTGTAGTTCTGTTTGCAGAAGGTAAACTATTCACCCCGGACATTAGGGTTGTTCACGTCAGGAACTTGAACTTCACACTTAGGTTTGAAGTTTTTGTTCACACGTACAGGCAGCTCTGGGCTTCCCATCTTATACTCGGTTGCACCCCCGTGTATAAGAGTTTCAGTCCTTTAGCTAAGCCTTCACATTTGATAGCCTGCTATTGTCTTACATCGATGTCCGGCACGCTCACTTTCTCCCTCTAATCTGACTATTGGGGAAGCCCGGGACTGTGGTCCCAATTATATAACTGCGAAAGACCTTGCCTCGGTTAGAGACAAATCAGTTGAATGTGTTTCTTGGGCTTTGCAGGAAAAAGCACACGCTACCGTCGAAGGCCAGGCAGAAAAAGTCGAGGAACGAGAGCCGAGCAATGAGTAGTCGAAGAAGAAAAAGAAGAAGGAATGGTAACCAGAAAGAAGCTAACTACCGATCAGTTCCTGTCCGGCTCACGGCCTTCGGCCCAGCCACAGTAAGCTTGCCCAACGAACCGTACTCCTCCTACTCTTCCTTCTGGTTGGCAGAAAAAGAAGTAGCACTTGGACAATCACCCGACCAGAATTACGAGTGAGGTGCCCACCAAGACTCCTCCCACCCCTTCGGAGGGATTGTAATTCAGGAGTCAGTAAGCGCACCCAACCCACAGTTCCCGGCGGTACTGAAGTCGCCTCCTCTTCGCCGCCACGCCTAACTGGCAGCCCACTTTCATGCTTGGCGGTGCGCCTTTGCCAGCCACTGCAAGTGTGAAGATGTGGGCTCAAGGTGAAGGGGGAAGGTGGTAGAAAGCTTGGTGAGTAGGTTGCTGTTGCCCGAGGATGTGCATTTTTGGTCTGAAGGCTCCAAAGACTCCATTATACGATGGTTACAATGGCATTCCATCGCAGTAAGTACTTCTACTTCGCTTTTCATTTATCTCGTTGCATGATTAGTTCCCCTCTTTCTTCCCCACACATTTTCCTAACTCAGACTTGGTGATATTGTTAGGTCGCATAGCTTACCATATACTTGGCGAGAGGGCTAGCGAGCTTGCTGAAGATGTCGAACGGGAAAAGGCATTTAAGGAAGTCGCCATTGACACGGCCCAGGACAAGGTTAAGGAGGTTGAGATGGCTGAACAGAAGGCACAATCTTCGGAGACGGTGCGACAGCTAGCTAAAGACAGGCTGGCCGACATGGGGGAGACTGGGGGAGGCCGAGATGAAATTGGCTATGGCTGAGAGTTTGAACTCGATTTGTGACAAAGAAGTCGCTGAACTTAAGATTGCCTTGGAGGCCTGTAAGACCAAGTGGTATGACGAGGGATTCGTGGACGCTAAGAACTCCGTGGAGACCGTCGTTCTTCAAGCTCGGGCTCAGGGGTTTGAGGAGGGCTGGTTGGCTGCCCTTCAAGCAGCAGGGGTTCCAGGGACTGCAATTGTGGAATTCGAAAAAGATCCCCCACCCTATTGTTACTCTCCCGGTCTAGAGTCAGGCTGAGGCTACTAATGACGAGGATACCCCCAGTATGAGGGCATTGGTAGAAGCTATTGATACTCACGTAGAGAATCCTGATATGGAGGCCACGAGCAACCTTAATGCCCTAGGCCATGCTGAAAACTGAAGGTCAACCACCAAGGATGCTGCGGGACAGATCTCAAATGATATAGTTCAGCTTTTCTAGACCGATCCGGCCGTTTAATACTTTTAACCTTAGTTTCTCTTCTGCACTTATCTTTAATTTTCTCGGTATTGCCTAGTCACCAGGCTATGGTGACTGAACATCTTTTATTTTCTCGGTGTGTCTTTTATCTTCTTGTGCTGCTTTGTCACCGAGTTATGGTGACCAAACAATTTACTTTTGTCTTATGACTTTGACATTAAGTTTATTTTCCTTGAGGTTACTGGGTTATGGTAACGAGGACAAATTTACAAAGTTTTATCCACCCTTTATTTGTTTTAAATGTTTTATTATTCGGTTATGAAGACCAAGCATCCCATGACTTACTGTTGTTGATATGATCGTTTTTGCTTGCCCCTTACTCATCATTAAAGCCAGCTGGCTATCCCTAGCGGCCGTGATTCTCACCTAATGCGGTGGTTGGTAAGGGCTCGAGGAAATTTATTGAATGTAAAAGAAACTCCTTACCTGGCGTAAAGTTGCGCAACCACGATGGCCTCTACTGCCGAAAGTTTTGTTAGAATGCTGTTAGGAACACTTAGCGAAGGAGATTAAGCCCGGATCGCATTCTTGATTTGTTCCAAGCTGGGGTTTCCACTTGTCCGGTCGTAGAACCAGTGACGAGCTTCTGTCCTTAGGGAATTTAGAGTAAGGTTGCTACCTTCCTGGTGATGAATATCGAACCGGGGATAGGTTTCTGTCCTTAAGGAATTCGGAATAAGGTTTCTACCTGCCCAGTGATGAAGATCAGGCCGAGAACAGGTTCGTCCTTAAGGAATTTAGACTAAGGTTTCTACCTGCCTGGCAATGAGGATCGAACGAGGACAGATTTTTGTCCTTAGGGCGTTTTAGATTAGGTTTCTACCTGCCCAGTGATGAAGATCGAACTGGGGCAAGTTTCCGTCCTTAGGGCATTTTTACGCTCAGGTTTCTACCTGCCTAGTGATGAAGATTGAACCAGGGACTGGTTTCTGTCCTTAGGTAATCACAAGACTTTTGCCCTTTATGGTTCTTCGTGTATACGTTGTTGGTAATAAAAATGGGATTAAATAGGCCTGCGTAAACAGTTACCGTCATACTGATCAGTGAAACATACATATATAATTACATCGAATTGGCATCCCAATATACATTCAATCAATGATAAAACTTCTTTAAGTTATGAACGTTCCATGGTCGAGGGAGTGGTATTTCATCCAAATCTTCCAAGTAATATGCCCTGCTCTTGCAATCGCGATTACCCTATAAGGGCCTCCTAAGTCTGGGCCAATTTTCCGGCATTGGTGTCCCGCAAACTCCCTACCGCTTTCCTCAGCGCTAAATTGCCTTATCTTTACACCTCGGTTATATCGCTGAGCAAGTTTTTGTTGATATTTTGCCAGCTGTATAGTCGTCGATTCCCGTAATCTTCTAATCGGTCCAAATGTTTTGCCATAAACTTATCATTTGGGTAGGGTCGAATCCTAAAACTTGCGCTCTGCAAAGGTTTATCTCGGCTGGTATCACCGCCTCGGCCTCGTATGTTATTGAAAACAGGGTCTCATCTATGGACCTCTTAGGAGTGGTTCAGTATGCCCACAAAACGTTAGGTAGCTCCTTAGCCCACCTCCCTTTCACGCCCTCCAATCTCTTCTTTAGCCCGTTCAGGATCGCCTTGTTGGTGGCCTCGGCTTGATCGTTGCTTTGCGGATAGGCTAGTGTGGAATACCTGTTTTTGATATCAAGATCACTACAAAATGTTCGGAAATCTTTGCTGTCAAATTGCAGTCCATTATCAGATATCAGTGAGTTCGGCGCCCCAAACCTGGTGACTATGTTTCTCCATATAAACTTTTTGACATCAACGTCTCGAATATGCGCGACTAGGTGAGGTTATTTGGGCCTGACCTCACCTGGCTCATATTACCTGTAAAGTGGGACTTGGATTTCCTGCTTTGGGTGGTTCACAAACTAGAGGCTTAATGTAACTTGCTCTCTTTCCCTCTCTCAATCACTCTTTCCTCCCTGCTCTCTCTCTCTCCCTCTTCTTTTAGAACCTTTCAACCAACCCCTTTTCCCCTTCCACTTCTCATATTTGTGGCTCTAAATTAGTGGAGAGGCTATGATTACCTCCATGGTTAGTGTAATGGGGGGTCCAATATTATCAACCACAAGTGGATAGTTAGGTGGGAGTGGGATATGGTGAAAGTGGCCTTGGAACTTGATTCCTACTCCAGAAAGCATGCCCGGCAGTTGTGCTTCTGGGCACTGCCGGGTATGCAAATGATGTTATGTTCGGATGTTTATTCCTCTTTCATTGTTCGATAAAGGTCCCTGAGCAAGGATCAAGTGATGACACCTAGGCTTGTAGTTCATGTAGGCCTAGATTGGGGCCATGGGCCGCACTGTTGCATCGGAACTTTAGGCCCAAATGTGCTTGGGCTCCACAGGACCGTACGTTACCCCCTTGATTCATGCCCGGCTAATCTAGTGGGCCTTGAGCCCAGCTTTCGACAAGGGAGTTAGCAACCATGGGCCAATTTGCGGAGTTTGGCCCAATGTCCAGATGGTCTCGGGGGACGTGTGTTGTACAAGGCCCAATACACAAATTTGGACTCTTACCCCTATATATAGTATGGAATTTTTTTTTTTTTTTTTAGAAGAAGTATGGAAAAATTTTAATTAAAATAATAGATACAAAACAATTATTCCTAATATTTTAACTTATTCTAAATTTTATTATTATTATTATTTTTTGTGAAACAGACTTAATGTTTCTTTAAATCCCTAAAATTATCTACAATTAATGTTGTACTAAATTTCATAATAATTTATTTTTTACTATACAAGATCAAAGATTTTAATAGAAAATAATCTTCCATTTTGTTGCAAAATCTAGTTTTAACAATATTTATGGTTAAATTCTCATTCCTTGTTTGCATTTGTGGCCCTTATATACTAGCTAAGTATGGACACAACCATTCAATAAACAAGCTGGTGGGCTATTGATTTTGTAGCCCTTATTTATATACTAGCTATTGACACAATCCAAAAATACTTGATGATATTTTGATGTTTAAATATCAAATTGTATTATGCTCATAATGATGGAGTTCCGTTTTCAATAATATTGGGGGGTAGAGGGTGCCTGGGGTTCAAGTTTTCAGGAATAAGTTTTACATGCATACACTTAGATTAGGTTATAGTAGAATTCTGCTATCTCAGATTATTTAAAAAAAAAAAAAATCATTTCCTTATAATTTTGGTAGGTAGCATCCAAATCCCAAAAAGCCAAACTTATAATTTTGGGTTAAAAAAAAAAGAAAAAGAAAACCAACAACAAAAATGTCATGTTACATAAACAATCATAACTCATAGGTTATTTGTTTTTTCTCTTTGGAATTTTATAAGGGAATAGAATGGAATTGAATGATTATAAAGGAATAGAATAAAATGTATTTAAGGGAAAAGAATGGAAAATAAATGAATAGAATGGAATTAAATAACATTCTTTGGATATTCTAAATTAAAGGAATGGAAATTAATGAATGAAGATAAGTAGCCTTATTTGGGAGTAACATAGAGTGAAAAGAATGTAATTATTTTATACCAATATTACTATTAGACCCTTATTTTAAACAAAATGCTAAATATATAGGAGTATTTGGGGAGTTTTAGTAAAAAAAAAAAAGTTCATTAAACCTAATTTCATTATCTTTAATTTCTCCCAATTTTGGGGGAAAATGAAAATTTGAGGTTTTGAGGAAATATGGAGGAATGAATATTCCCTCCTACCCATTCTATTTATTCTCACATAAACTTTCCATTCCTTGCATTAAATCTCCTAAATAAGGGAATATAAGAATATTATAAAATTATTCTTTGCATTCATTTTCATTTCATTCCTTTCTCTTCTCCCAAATTAATATATAGATATTTCATCAAAATATATATATATATATAGATAAGAGATTTCTTTTTATTGTTAAAATTAAATTTCTTTTTGTTAAGAGAAAAGATTCATTGAATACACGGATTTGGGCTAGGTATACATTGTTTGTACCAAAACTTTTTATTTTTTTTACATATTATCATCAGACCAAGATACCAATCAATTTAGATATTTTATTCAACCAGCTCAGCTAATTGAAACCCACTTGTACAAAACTATTATATCTTATATTATATTATATATATATATATATTAACATATTTACTATTAAAATTTCTATTATATTATATCTTAGTGATATATGCTTGTGATGAGGAATAAACTTGGTTCATGGAGCATGACCTGCGAATTATGATTGCTGTTGAATGACTTTATTGCAACGAAATACCCATCCGCTATGACTTATTAGAATCATTGAATCATTGACATCATCGAAGGCTGGTTGAACTCGCGACACAGGACTTTGAACGAGATAGATGCCAATCAAACTATAAACATGTTGCTCTATCATTTTGAATTTTAAATTGCATAAAAAAATTCTGTCAAATTAACAAAAATTATCTAATGCAAATGGTTTATATAACTTTCCTTCACAATATATGAATCTCATAATAATTCGACTCTGTCTTATCAAAAAATTTGTCGTGGTTGCAGACATGTACAGATATACGTTTTTTTATTATAATCATTTATAGAAAAACTTTATCTTCAATTTCTAGACTACTATGCGATGATGGATAAAACCCTTCATGTGTATTTTTAGTTACATAACTTATTTAAATAGTCATGTAATTTATTTAAATAATATACATATATAATTTTTTTTAACAACTACAGAATAAGTTAGAAAAAATTTAATTTAATTGGTCTAAAAGGAAAATTGTATCCATCATTTATATGGTACAAAACTACAAATTGACTAAATACACATCCGATACGTGTGTCAACTCATGCACATGCATGCAATACTATCACAATCTAAATCCAATCATACAATCGTCAAATTAAAAATACATTATTGTAGATAAGTTATATGCAAAAAGTCTATGTTATTATATATTAGGATAAATATTTCATTCAACGACAACCCAAGGATTTCTAGATATTGCATTCTTTTCACTTCAAGGGTAGGGCAAAGAAAGATGGTTGTAGCTTTCGATTCTTACTAAAATTAATTCTTTCTTAGGGGAAAAAAATCAACCCAGGGATTTTTCTAATGTTAAATAATTTTATATGCTCTATGGAACTACCTAACGTTATCTCTGACTTCTTCTTTGAATTTAAAATAATGGCATCTCTTCTTTTATTTATTTATTTTTTATTTTTTTTGGTAAAAGTAGATGGTAAGCTTTTTTATTTTGCTGAGATGGTAAGCTTTGATCTTTATATCAACTCAACTACATGATAAGATCATATTTATCAAATGACTCAGCAGACAAAAGGGTATCCACTGAGACAATTTTTTAGACTTGTCCATGCTGCGGGGACTAGAGTCGACAAGGCTTAAGGCTATGGTAAGCTTTGATCTTTATATCAACTCAACTACATGATAAGATCATATTTATCAAATGACTCAGCAGACGAAAGGGTATCCACTATTTTTTAGACTTGTCCATGCTGCGGGGACTAGAGTCGACAAGGCTTAAGGCTAAGAGGCATCTGATATAAATATATATATATATATATTAAGCGATTGGAAAAGTATAACTTGAACAGTTCTTCACCATATAAAACCTACATGTATCCAGCAAAACGGGTCATGATTTTTTGACCCAATCTGAACCCTTTTTTTTACTTGGTGCAAAAATGAGTTAACTTGTGACCGATCCGATTTTTTTGCAGATCAACTCGACCCAACTCACGACCTAATCCATGACCCAAACCATTTTTTAAAACTTTTTTTTTGGTAGATAAAATAAAATAACATAAAATAAAGATAATATTGATTTAATTTTTTGTTGTTAACTTTAAAGAAACAATTGAGACATTTACTTAACTGCATGCAAATGAATTGAAAGATGAATGGTTGAGACATTCTGTAATGAGTAAAAAATTTTAGATATTAAATAACAAAGTACATGCCAAAATAATCTGGTTACAGTAGAGTTAAAAACATATATTTAAAATTATAAATGTGTATGAGAAACATTCATGTGTGTGAAAAAACTGAAACCAAAGTTTCAATGAAATTAGCATAAATTATGAATACTTAGGCCTATTTTTTAATAATTCATGTCTAAAATATAAACGAATTTTCAAAATAAATTATGATATTTTCTAAAGTGTATGTTGCTTAACATTGACATAATATTCATAAAAGAGACCTTGTATAAATAAGTAAACAATCAAACTTTAACATATAATCTTAAATTGAAAGAGAGTGCTAACCACAATTGATAATAGTTATAAAATTAGTTTTCAAGATTATAAATTTCTTATATGCTTTTATTCTTTGTCAAATTAGTTATCCAATAATGCATTTGTAATTTTGTTTTATGTTTTGGTTGAAATTTTGTAGAAATGAAACCAGTGTATTTGTTTTACTTATCTTTTATGCTATTTTTTTTTTTTTTTTGGTTAGTAATGTTGGGATTTGTATGATTTTAAAATTATTAAACAAGTATTAATTTGTTTAGCTAAGCTCATTGTTGATATGAGTGTGGAATTCAAAGTAATGCATTTTACATCAAGTAATTTACTGCGTGACTTTTCAAATAACAAATATATGTTTTCTTTATTTAAAAAAAAAAAAATCACGTGAAAAATACTAGTTAACCTGATCTAACTTGCAATTTGATTAACCCAACTCAAATCCGATCCTACTCACCCATTTGCAGGTATTTTATGCCATTTTCTTTTGGATGCATTAAACATTCAGTGAGCATATTAAAATCATTAATCAACCATAACACTTTTAGTTGATTACAAAAAGAGGTATTTTTTTGCGTGCGAGCAACTAATTCCTCTCCAAATAGGTGGTTAATGGGTGTGCTAGGAGTGGGTCTTAAATTCATCTCCAAATATAGTTCATAGCTGGGATCTGTCTGTATATGACAATTCGGCTTACTTTGTGCTTTGCCGACAAAGGCCCACCAAGAGGCTTTAGCACATATTGTCACAGACTAGCTATCAGAATATCTGCACCTGGGGGATTATCTATAAAATCATGGACTTGGCTGCGGTTATCACAATAGTGATATGTTATATGTCTAAAAGTGAACACATGTTATCATTTTGAATTTTTTTTTTTTTTTTTTTTGGTAATCATTTCGAAGGATTCAGTATAACTGGATACTTGACCCATGCCTAAACCTAAATCATTTACCCATTTTCTTTATTCAAAAAGATATATATATATATATATATATATTTTACAGGTGGGTTTTCTTTATTCAAAAAGATTTATTTATATATATACATATATATTTTTTTTATTTACAGGTGGGTGAGGAGAATTTGTACTCATATG
>NW_027069651.1:1141680-1189292 GCF_002906115.3 Quercus suber | reverse complement strand
GTTAGAAAAAAATTTCAGTCAAAGTCCATGTACACAAAATTATTCACAAAAGGACAAGTTATCAATGATGGAAACCTGTAAAAATCAATAACAAATGGATTGTGAATAATAATATTTTTAGCATAATCTAAATATTTTTCAACTTATATTAATATGATAATTTTTAAATAATATTTTTGTCACTTGAGTCGATCATTAATCATGAGAATTTATACTGTCTTGTGACTCAAAGTAGCAGAATCCACCGCATTCTATTATGTCGTAGATGTAAAGATTCCATTAGTTTCACCAAGAAATAAATTGTTTTGTTCTTAGTGGGAATATTATATCAACCAACAATCATTAAAAAAAAAAAAAAGTTATATCAACCAACAATCATTAATTAAAAAGATTATATATGAAATGATTATTAAAAAAAAATTATATGAAATGGTCATTAATGGAGTTGCAAGTTGCAACTCCATTCTTTGAAAGTATAGGTGTCAAAATTTGAAATAGTATGTAATAGAAAGAAAATATGAGAAAGAAAGAACAGACAAAATTAACGTGGTTCAATAACTAAAACCTACATCCACACCACCAGAGACCAAATAGATACATCTTGCATTCACTATAAGTTGATAAAACATTACAAGAGAGCTCATATTTATTGTTAAATATTAGCTATGATATATTTTATATTGAATATACTTGAATAGGTGTGGAAAATGGAAACATAAAATAGGAACACAAGAACATGAGAGTTCTGTGGTTTAGGGTTACAACCTACGTCCATAAAAAAAACCCTTAAAGGCTATACCTTTATTAAATAAAAGTATAGTACAAAACTTGTGTTATAATGAACCATAACATGAGTATATATAGTAGACTAAACCTTAAACTAATAGATTTATAGTACAAGTAAGAGACTTAGTTTGCACACAAAGTAGAATTAGGTTTGAACCTATGCAAATGAACTAATATATCTCTAACACCCATTCTCAAACTCAAGATGGAAATTTGATGAAAGCTTGAAATTTGATAACGTTGAGAAGATCCCTTTTTGACGGTGGTTTGAAGAATGTAATAGTCTTGCAGTGTTAATGCAAATTTTAATGGTGGCATGACTGTGTTGAAGACTTTTGATGGCAGTAGTGAAAAGTCAAAGAGATGAACGTAGCAAAGAAACACTGAAGAAGACAAATGTGGCTTTTAAACAAGGTGGATCTGATACTATATTAGAAATATTGAATGAATGTATTGTATTTTTCAAATAATAAAATATACATAAGCATTTTTATATAAGAAGTAAAGTATACAGTAAAAGTATGTGTGATATCCAAGTAAATAAAGCGAGCCTAAGACCCATAATTGATTACATGTTAACACTCCACATCCTTCTTGAGTGACGGCAAATTGAGTTAGCTTGTGATGCACATTTTTTTTTTTTTTTTTGTGGTGCTCGGGAAGCAAATCACTCTTCCATGCCGCAAGAAGGATTTGATAATGAAGAGATGACAAGCTGCACAAAGTCCTTTGTTTTGATTTCACATCAAATAGAAGGAAAAGCGGACGGCAGACAACGAAGCATGTTGATAAAGTTTAAAGCTTGTGGGGTTTTATACTTTTATACCAATTTTTTTGGAATCCTCGTGCATTGTTAGAATTGTGGGTTGGCCGACAAGGATTCTTTTTTACTAGCACTTTAACACAAATCCATTTAATTGGCTTATTTTTTTAAAGAAAATTTTCTCAAAGTGACCAATAAGATTTTACTACGCAACTCAACGGCAAGACCTATCTCTTTGGGATTACGAGCCTGCAACGCATGTATGTTCCAGTTAAACAATCAAGAAGTTTTGGCATTGCGATTTCACAGTGCAGCTTTTTGTGTTTGGTATATCGAATTTTCATCAACTTTTTTACATTTATTTATGTGGTTGATCGTGTTCAGTGGTGGATTTTTAAATATGGATCCCCATATAATTTTATCTACTATTCATAATAAACTACCTTACCAAAAGTAAAAAATATTATTGTAAATTGGGCGTGCCTCTAAACAACCAGTTCTCTACACAGTGGAGATTTCATGGACGCCTAGTTCTCTATAATATGCACGATCGAGGTTAGAAGAGAAAGAACTAAAAATTCGGGTAGAGTTTTTAGGTTAAATCTATGTGGTAGAGCTCGTAGAATTTGACTGTCAATACTTTTTTTTTAAAAAAAACTAACCCGTTGAACCTCCTATTATCTACTTCAAGGAAAAGTAACTTGATTGTTAATTAAATTTCTTATCATCCCAAAACCACATACGTGAATATAAAAAATAAACCTACATATAATATATTGAAGCAATGCAAAAACTAAATTGCTAATATATATACTTTATTACAAAGTCACGTAGAAATGGCGGATGTGATATAATAGTTTGAAAATGGGAACTAGTTCATGGCCGAAAGAAAAAGTAGATGGTAAGCTTTTTTATTTTGCTGAGATGGTAAGCTTTGATCTTTATATCAACTCAACTCTGACATGATAAGATCATATTTATCAAATGACTCAGCAGACAAAAGGGTATCCACTGAGACTATTTTTTAGATTTGTCCATGCTGCGGGGACTAGAGTCGACAAGGCTTAAGGCTAAGAAGCATCTGATATAAATATAAATATATATATATATATATATATTAAGCGATTGGAAAAGTATAACTTGAACAGTTCTTCACCATATAAAACCTACACGTATCCAGCAAAACGGATCATGATTTTCTGACCCAATCTGAACCCTTTTTTTTACCTGCTGCAAAAACGAGATAACTTGTGACCGATCCAATTTTTTTGCGGATCAACTTGATTTGATTCACAACCTAACCCATGACCCAAACTATTTTTTAGAACTATTTTTTTGGTAGATAAAATAAAATAAAATAAAGACAATATTGACTTAATTTTTTGTTGTTAACTTTAAGAAAACAATTGAGACCTTTACTTAATTGTAAGCAAATAAATTGAATAATGAATGGTTGAGGCATTCTGTAATAAGTAAAAAATTTTAGATATTAAATAACAAAGTATATGCCAAGATAATTTGGTTACAGTAAAGTTAAAATATATATTTAAAATTATAAACATGTACGAGAAACATTCATGAGTGTGAAAAAACTGAAACCAAAGTTTCAATGAAATTAGCTTAAATTATGAATGCTTAGGCCTTTTTTTTTTTAATAATTCATGTCAAAAATATAAATGGACTTTTAAAATAAATGATGATATTTCCTAGAATATATGTTGCTTAACATTGACATAATATTCATAAAAAAAATCATGTATAAATAAGTAAACAATCAAACTTTAACATATAATCTCAAATTGAAAGAGAGTGCTAACCACAATTGATAATAGATTATAAAATTAGTTTTCAAGATTATAAATTTCTTATATACTTTTATTCTTTGTCAAATTAGTTATCCAATAATGCATTTGTTATTTTTTTATTTATTTTTTTATGTTTTGGTTGATATTTTGTAGAAATGAAACTTTTGTATTTGTTTTACTTATCTTTTGTGCTATTTTGTTTTGATTAGTAATGCTGGGATGTGTGTGATTTTAAAATTATTGAACAAGTATTAATTTGTTTAGCTAAGCTCATTGTTGATTTGAGTGGAGAATTCAAAGTAATGCATTTTACATTAAGTAATTTGCTGCATGACTTTTCAAATAGCAAATATATATTTTCTTTATAAAATTAAAAATTAAAAGAAAAAAAATCAAGTGAAAAATACAAGTTAACCTGATCTAACCTACAGTCTGATTAACCCGACTCACCCATTTGCCTTGTCTATGACGTATCACTCTATTTTTGTGGTTGGGAACAAAGGGGAAGAGATAGTCATGCGATAATGTTATAAGTTTCAAGTGGATAACTTTGTTTTTATGCTTGGGAACAAAGGGGAGAAGAGGAAGTTATGCGATAATGTTATTAATTTCACGTGGATAACTGATCCATACTATAGAAGCTAGGAAAAGTAACTAAAGTCTCCAACAAGAGAAAGTTGTACAGTTGTACTACAATCTCAACAAAAATACAGGTTGCCTGAAAAAAAGAGGTATTTTATGCCATTTTCTTTTGGATGCATTAAACATTCAGTGAGTATATTAAAATCATTAATCAACCATAACACTTTTAGTTGATTACAAAAAGAGGTATTTTTTGCGTGCGAGCAACTAATTCCTCTCCAAATAGGTGGTTAATGGGTGTGCTAGGAATGGGTCTTAAATTCATCTCCAAATATAGTTCATAGCTGTGATCTGTCTGTATATGACAATTCGGCTTACTTTGTTCTTTGCCGACAAAGGCCCACCAAGAGGCTTTAGCACATATTGTCACAGACTAGCTATGAGAATATCTGCACCTGGGGAATTGATAATAGTTGAATTGCAACTGGACACTTAAGACCCACTCCTAGCTATCAGAATATCTGCACCTGGGGGATTATCTATAAAATCATGGACTTGGCTGGGGTTATCACAATCGGGATATGTTATATGTTCAAAAGTGAACGCATGTTATCATTTCGAAGGGTTTAGTGTTATTGGATACTCGACCCGTGCCTAAACCTAAATCATTTACTTATTTTCTTTATTCAAAAAGATTTTTATATATATATATATATATATTATTAACATGTGGGTTTTCTTTATTCAAAAAGATTTATTTATATATATATATATATATATTTTTTTTTTTTTATTTACAGGTGGGTGAGGAGAATTTGGACTCATATGAATGTTTTGATAAACTTAGACTTTTATTAACAATAAAAGGTAGTGTATAATCTAACCTGCAGGCGTCCAAGATAGGAGCAGGTAATTACAACAGAAAATAACTTCAAAAGAAGCAGCAAATTTGGCAACAACATGTGCTATGAGTTTAACAATCTCCTAACTCAGCAAAATTCACTTATATTTGCCTCTTAATTTAAATCTCAAATTTCATAATTGCTAATTAGCAAGTTACATTTTCATAACCTTGACTAGATTTCCATTTTTTTTCCCTTTGGTTATAATTTCCCCCTTTAGCCTTTTCAGTGAGACCCAGATCTTTGATTTGCTGGGTTTTCCTTATTTTCCTTGAATGTAATGGCGGCTCCAAGATTTTTTTCTAAGGGGGTCAATAATGGCGGAGCTGGAAATTTGTTGGTGAGGGATAGACGAATAAAAAATCAGATAAATAATTTTTTTTTGTTTTGTTTGTTTTTCTATATATATGACTTCCAAATTATATACAATACAACTATGTTATACAATAGTCTAAGAAGTTACTAATAGTTTAAAGTTCATTAAGACAACAAGCATTGGACACATAAACAAATAGAATTAAATAACTGATCATACATTTTTAACAAATTAATAATAAATTATTATATTTATAAGTTGTATCAATTGAATAAAAAAATATAGAATAAATAAGAATAGTAACACACTTAGGAGTATGGTTGAGAGTATTCAATTACCAATTATCCCAAAAGTTTAAGCTATTGGGATACGGTAAATTTAATCATTTAACCACACATACTTCTAACAGAGAGTAAGCATGAAACTAAGAAAAATAATACTCTTGTAATAAAGTTTTTCTTTTGAAGTGTAGAAAAATATTTCTTGGACTTGAAAAAGTGTAAAGCACTTATCAAACTACTTGATTGGACATAAAGAAAAACTAAGAAAACATAAAAATTAAGGATCATTTTCAAGCTTATTTCAATTGGGCTTAACAAAAAATTTAAGGTAAGGGTGTTCAAAATTTTTATTATAGAGATAAAATAATAATAATAATAATAATAATAATAATATATAATGTTTCTTTTGGGACCAAGTCAGGGGGTTCCCCCTGGGTTGGTCATGGAGCCGCCCATGCTTGAATGTCATTCCATTTGGGTCATTTAACTTTTGGAGTTTCGATTAAAATTTTATTTGGGATAATTATAGACTCTATATGCTGATAATTTACTAGGAAAAGATAAGAAACTTGTCATTGTTGCTTAAAATTTGATTTGCTTCATTTTCATTTATCTTCTTTATGTGACCTATATACATATGTCTTAGTGATTTGATGAGATGCGTTGAGTTAGCTAAAGTGGTGTTATATGTTTCAGCTGAACATTTAAGCCCTTTAAATTTAAAGTGAGCATTTTATTCTTTAGATGATGTGACCAAACTAAAAAATGAGACATCATCACTCCGAGGTATTAAAGGTGATCACTTTAAGTGTGTTTGGGACTAAAATCGATGACTTTAAAATTTTTAGAATCTAAAAGTAGTCACTTTAAACTTTTGAGACTAACATTGCTCATACACTAAACTTTTAGGGTACAATAGTGTATTTTGATGCATTTTTTTATAGGACAAATTTGTAATACAAGTTTTTTTCTTTAGCTGTGTTCCCCAACCATTTTCAAAATTTTCAGTTGGGGGACCAGAAGACGTTAGAATGAATTTCCTTAGCTGTATTTTGGTTGGGGAATTCTAAAAAGATGAATTTAGGATGAAGGTGTCATTTGATAGATAAGTATATTGTATTTCCTCGTAACAGTAATTATTTGTTGTGACTACTTACAAATGTTTTAATCTTGAAATTTTATTCCCATTTCATATAATTGAAATCTCTATCCTGTGAAGTTCACCTACGTCTACATGCTCATTTTAGTTGTTGCCACTATTTATGCTAGGTGGTGTTTTAATTAAGCTGACCACTTTTTTTTTTTTTGATAAGTAAATTGTGCTGACCATATGTGATTTGTATTAAATTTTTTCACATATTTCAAATTGCAGGATTCATTCCTTAGACCGGAACAGAAGAAGCTAGAGCCACAACCAGCAACCAAGCAAAAGAAAGGAGTTGAACAGTTGGCATTCAAAGTGATTTAAGGCTGTACCAAAGTCTGTTTTGGTAAGTATGTTTGTTAAGGAAACTGAACTCTTTGTTGCAGTTTTTTTATATGCATTTTTTCAAGTAGTGAAATGGGCTTAACATAGGTGTGAATATTTTTTTATTATTTTGTTTTTTTTGTTTTTGGATGAGTAGCATAATGGAGGCTGTGGATTGGGAAAATTCTTCGGGAGGATCAAGTGATACTGAGGCCTATTTGCAAGATACAAAATATGAGGATGATGAGGAACTCCATTTTACATCTGGGTTTACATCCAAGTTGCAGTTTAGGTATAGAATTTTTCATAAAATTGATTCTTTATAATATTATGAATATTCCCCCGCCCTGCGGGTTTAACTTTGGGTTATGGCTACAATTTTCAGGAAAGATAAATCCAGGGCTCATTGGATTAACGAAATCGGAATGGCTGAGGTTGTAGAAAACAAGGGTAAACTGTGGAGGACAATGAGAGTAGTTCGTAGCGGCCGGCAAGATTTATTACTCAATTGAGGAAACTTTGTATGTGAAATGACATCATTTTGTGATTTTTTTTTTTTGATCTCTTAGTGTTTCTTGGTTTTTCTTTCTAAGGAATTAAGGAATAAGTTAATTATTTGTTTTGGTGATAACATGAAACCCAGTATTTACAAGTCTAGAGCTTTAATATCTTGCTGTTCTTTATTCATAGTCTTTTATTGTAACTTATTTATTTTGGTATCTTTGTTTGAGGGACACTTAATTTTCTGAAGAATCCTTTGCTAATTAAACATTCTATATTGTGTAAAACAGAGCTGGGCTTACGGTTGTCCCCAAAAAATATGACTTTTTTTTTTTTTTTTTTTTTTGAGCAAATTAGTTTGAAATTTCATACTGTGATTTGGTAGGAGATAATGGATTACCTTGTATAAAAGTTGAAGGACGAAGAGGTATCAGAGACACACTTCAAACAATGCTTTTCAATAACTGAAACTTCAACCTTATTCATAGTTTTAAGCGACACTTGCAAATTTATACATAATGTTGTAAGCGAAATGTAGTATTAGATAAGTAACCGATAAAAGCAATTATTATTTTTCTTATGAATATATTTCTTTTTAAGTTTTTGAAAAGAAGTAACTATGTATTAGTGTCCTTTTTCATTATATGTTGAGATGGAATCATTTGTGAAGTGTAACTTCTTATTTTTGTAGGTTTTTGATGGAAATAGGCGCATTGCTTCTCTTGGATAACAATGGTACAAGTCTTTCATTAAATGATATATATGCAAAGGTTAGTGGAGTCTCTTGGGAGCTATTTGAGGTTTATAGGCACTGAAATTTCTTGGTTACATTGTTGGGCAGCATGGCATTGCTTGGTCTATTAAGGATGCCAAGAGTAACTGTCAATCTGTTTCTCTTCAATGCTCTCCACAAAGCAGTGAAGTGGCAGACTTAGAAATTAGAATCAGAAGATGAGAGTTCCATTGTTGGACCATTTAATAATATGCACATTAATGAAGCAAGGCCAGTTTTTGATGTCTATCTCCCAAACCCAAATAGCAAGTTTAGAAAATCTTCTTCGGGTGATCCATGCTTTGTGATCTGCTTAACTAGGTAATTGTATTTGGTAGCTCCTAAGAATCAGTAACCTTCTCTATTTGTGGTTGATTGCAAATTGTTATTTATATTATTATCATTAGAAATGTACCTTTATATTAAAGAACTTCACAGGTTAAACCACTTTCTTTTTCAGATTATCTTTTGCTGAAAACATTTAATTGCAACAATCCTATGTGTTAGCTTCTAGGTTTTTGATATCTTGAAGAATTTTGGGGGAAAGGATTTACGCCATATGCATCTAGATTATTATTTTATGTTTTTTCTTAATTATATACAAATATGTTATTTTATTTGAATTTCGTCTGTGTCAATGCTTACTGTTATATATTTTGCTCATAACCGGTCATAAACCTGGAAAAATGAGGAGGGTTGTGGTGAATTGACGGCTATCATAAAATGTAGTCACGTTATTAAGATTGGATTTCTGCCCCTAGACTTTGGCTCAGGTGGGGTTGGCTTTAGAATAGGTATTAAGTTCATATTTTACCAATAGGAGAAAAGGAATTCTATACTTTGTTATTAATTTTAGAAATGTATTTACTTACAAATTTACTAAGCATGAAAGAATGTTTCTCTATTAGTTTCTATGTGAAAGTTCAAAATGTGTATAAAACACCCTTGAACGTTTAGACCCAAAATTACAAAAATACCAATTCAAGTTTTATATCAAACAGTTAATGTGCGGAACATGATAACAAGCTTATAACAGAATTGATAACCAATTTAAGTCAAATATAAACACATCCACAGCAGTAAATATAAGTCAAAGATAAAGAGAAGGAAGATGCAAGCACACGGACAACACACGATGTGTTATCGAAGAGGAAACTGAAGTCCTCGGCGTAAAACCTCTCCGCCGCCCTCCAAGCGGTAAATAATCCACTAAAGAATGTAATTGGGATACATGAACAGCAGAAGACCCTCCAAGCCTAATCTACCCAAGTACCTAAGCCCTCCAAGCTTTCTGCTCCAACGAGATTACGCCGAACCTATTTCTTCTTTAGCTTCCCGATTTCCGCTATTATACCATAGCATCAACCAATGTATATTGGTCCTTCCAAACTGCTTCCCTTAGCACAAAATGAACCTTCTCACAGATGTGGGTGTGGTGAGAATAAGATTTGGTCAATAACCTCTCAAGGATATGACAATGGAAAGGAAGAGAGTAGAGGAATTTGTAGAGACTCTAAGGTAGAGATTGGGGATGAGGCAATCTTATTTTCTCTTAGGGTTTCTCTCACAAAATTCTCTCTGGAAGCTCTCACAATTTAGTGGGTATAAGGGTCTATATATAGTGGTGTGTGTTTGGAATATGAAGAGTCAATTTTTGCCAAACAGGGTTGATTGGCGGCTTGACCTCGCGACTTGTCCAAGTCGCAAGTTCAAGTCGCGACGTAACGGCCTGGCCAGCTTGGGACTTTTGTCTTGTAATGCGACAGCTGCACGACCCTTCAGCTTCTCTGTGTGCTTCTCACGTGCCTGCATTTGGCGGCTTGCCAGTCGCGAGTCAGCTGCGAGTCCTAGCCACGAAACTTTGCCTTCTTGCACAACTTGAGCTTTTCTTCACATCTTCTCACACACTACCCTTACAATAATCCCACCTAAATACAGGGTTACTAAGTGCTAAATTACAAACAAATTGGCACAGAATAAAGTCAACAAGATGGTTGAAACCTTACACTATGAAATATAAATGTTGTTCAATTTTTGGATGCAGTAGATCAAGCCTCTAGTTAGTATGATTTTATTGTTTTATTACTTATTTGTGTATTTTAAATAAGTCATGTTTTCTGCTTTTTTTTTTCTTTTTTTTTTTGACAATCTTCTTAGAAATATGGGTAGAAGGCATTTTTGTTTTTTGTGAAGCATGCTTATAATTCCTATTTGTAACATTTTTGAAATATGAGATAGAAATAACTACATTATGGTAAGATTTTTCAACTCTTGAATATCAAACATTTGTTTTTGTTTTCAATTAGTATGAAGATAATATCTATTAATGTGTAAAGAGGGAGAAATGAAAAAGGCTCCAACAATTCTCCCAAAAATTTCTATATCATAGTTTAAAATCATATTTTAATGATTTAATTACTCCCGTCTTGTTTTCTACCACTTTAATTTCTACTACCCTCATCACATGCGCGTTACAAGTGCGATTCTTTTTTTTTTTTTTTGTATTATTTTTTTAATAAGAACTTGGGGTAGGTTTATATATATATATATATATAGAACATGGGGTAGATTTTATATATATATATATATAATTATTTTTAGAGGAACATGGGGTAGTGGGAAGTTTTATAGAACACGGGCTAGGTTTTTTGTTTTTAATTTTTGTCGATTTACAGTTTTAACATTTTTTTAATTTTTTTTTTAAGAATAAGGATAAGTTAATCAAATTATGGGTATTTTTGGAAATTAAAAAGACAATAACTAACTTTCTAAATCCTTTTAATATATAGAGATTAACTTTTTTTTTTAATTTTAAGAATAAAGATAAATTAATTAAATTATTGGTATTTTTGGAAATTAAAAAGTCAATAACTAACTTTTTGAATCCTCTTAATATATAGAAATTACTCAATTTACAATCATATTTAAATTTTAAGTGAAAACTGACATTCTACAAAGATAGATCCATATAATCTCTAAAAAGTGTTAAATCGTAATCTCCAAAGTAAAAGTAATTTTTGCTTGAAGAAGATCAGTAAAATTTGGATTATATTTCTTTAATCCATCAAAACTTGTTCTCTCCAGTTGCTTTAAAGAGATCTGTAACTTATTAATTGATATGCATATCCTGGTCAAAAAGTTTTTGAATCTTTTATGCTTGCCTTCTCTTGCAGGGCTGATCTACCATCCATAGCAGATATTGAACTTCTTGAGAGGCAATGTGGGGCCATTCCTTTGCGGTTTTGCAGTGTAGAGTGTGGACGGGTCAGTTTCTTTTCCTTTGATGAAGTAGAGCTTACTATCCTACCCTGACTCTTTGGAGTGGTAACTGTTCTATACTCCATGTTTAAATGCTACTTTGCAAAGATATGAAGAGCTTTACTTACATACTAGGAGTCACAAATATCATAAGCAAGATGCCTACATCAACAATTGTTTTATAGAAATTGATTTTGAGAAAAAATGTGCAATTTTCGGGCATAGTTTATCTAAGTACAGGATGGGTTTCAATTTTATATACATAACTATAACTTTCTCTAATAATGGGTGAAGTTTTTGTTGTTATGTTGTTTGATCTCTGTTAGGGAATTATATAGAAGTGCAAGATAGTTTAAGCCACCAAGGAAACTTTATCAAACACCTTGCAAAATCTTTCTTTCTTCCTTTTTTTTTTTTTTTTTTTTTTATAATAATTTATTAATTTTATTAAGAGATTTGCTTTCAATAATAGTTGATTATAGTTGGTATTAGATAGTTATTGGCTATAGATTTTGACTTTGAAGTATCAAGTCGTAGATACCTAGTTATTAAACAATGCTCTTATAATTGGTTTTACATGGTTCAACTCTGAAAATTATCAGATAGTTATTAAAAAATGCTCTTTTAGCCAATAAATCTCACTTTAGCCAAAAAATGCTCTTTACATGTTATTAGAGTTTATTCTTAGATATATTATTCGGTCAATCAGCTTTTAAAATTTATTTTCTTCTAAGATTTACAATTTTATGGCAGCTGTACTGATATTAACCATGTGGTTGGCCTTCTTACATTTCAATTCACAACTTTTCAATTAGTACATCAAACTTCTAGAGTTTGGAATAAAATTAAATCGCTAAGATTTCATTCAAAATAAACATTTTTTTTCACATGATAAGACAATTCCTAAGGGTTAAAATGACCTATGCGATTGGCCTTGTCACATTTTAATTCACAAGTTTTCAATTTGTACATTGAACTTCTAAAGTTTGGAATAAAATATATTTGTTCAGATTTCATCCAAAATAAATATTTTTCTCACATGATAAGACAATTCCTAAAGGGCAGAAATTACCCATGTGGTTGGTCTTATCACATTTCAACTCACAAGTTTTCAATTGTGCATTGAACTTCTAAAGTTTGGAATAAAATATAATCTTTAAGATTTCATCCCAAAATAAACATTTTTCCCACGTGTACAGCAGATATGGACAAAAAAAAATTAATTTAAACTTTACAAGCTGAAACCATAGCCATACTATACGCGGTGCAAATCACAAGTTGTGAAAACTGGAATCAAGTAATCATTGAAGGGGATGCTAAAGCCTGCTTCTATCCTCTTTCATCTAATGATCTCCATCTGAATTGATTCAAGTACACCGTGATCCCTAACATCCTTAGTTATTTAAATTCCTTCATTAATTTATCTTTTGTTTGGGTTAAGAGGACCTACAATTTCGTAGCCCATTCTGCTGCAAAGTTCTCTTTGAGTTTCTCTCAGACCTTTTGTTGAAAAAGGACAATCTGCCACCTATTTTAGAGTCTATTGGCAAGGTAGATTGTCTATCTTTCATACTTTAATGAATTGAATCACATCTTATAAAAGAAAAAGGAGACAATATGTATCTATTGAAAAGCTTATGTAACTAAATTATGATAAAGGCAAACCACAAAGGGCTAATTGTAGTTTACCCTATTAAAAAAATAAGGGGTAAAGTTGTTCACAAAATGCAAAATGTTAATTATATAGAACCTAATGGTTTCAATTTCATCTAAACTTTAAGGGTGAAAGTTTGTGAACTAGATTGTGATAAAACCAATCGACAAGGAATAAATTGTAATTTTTCCCATATAAAAGTATAATGACTTTCTGATAAACAACTTCTGCATGAAAATCCTATCAAATGACGGGTGTGTGGGAATTTAAGGAAGTATGGCCATTGTTGATGCTTCTATTTTGAAAGGAGTTTTATATAACTTTCAAATTTAATCTAGGTATGTTAGCAAGCCGGTTCAAAATTCATAGTTAGCATCTTGGGCTAAAATTTATAAGGGATTCATCATTGTAGTTATCTGGTGTATGGAAGAGGAAGGACTACACATACCAAAGAGAATAATCATAGCTCAAAGAGTTCAAGACACCATCCTTAGTAAAAGTAAAAAAATAAAAAATAAAGAGGTTGATCTTTAGGTTGCAACTTGCAATTGGAATCAAGCAACAAGCAGTGAAACTTGTAGATTAGCTTGCTGGAATGGTATGATAGAATTCAACTATATGTTAATAAAGTCTATGAATTTACTCCCCTCCACTCCTTTTCAATCCAAACAAGTCCTAAAAGTAAATAGAAGAAAAATCTAACTGCTACTCCCAAGCTCTCAGTTTTCATGCATCCACAATCTCAAATATATATATATATATATATATTTGTGGAATGATTTGTGATGTTGTCCTATTCCAAATCTAGTTTCTTAATTTGTTTGTTCTTCTAGCTCACGAAAAATATAAAGAACCCTCTGCCTCTTACCTAACCTCTCTTTGTATTTTATTTGGTTTAAGAAAACAATTAATATCTAGCTTTTCTTTTCTTTTTCTTTTTCTTTTTTTCTTTTTTCTTTTTCTTTTTTTTGAGAATGAATATCTAGCTTGTTGTAATGGGATTTTACCAATTTAATGTTTGGTCATGCCAATAGACAAAATATGTCACCATAATCATAGATTACAAGCAGACAAATTATGTGACTCGATGATGAAATCAATCTCAATTTTGTCAATAGAATACAAAAAATTGTCACCAACTGATGATGCAATTGAAGCAATTGTTTTTGTTCAAGGTATGCATTCATAAAGATGGTTCAGACCTACACAGAATTTTATATGCTTCTCGTTAGGGTTGTTGATGTTATAGAAATATAGAATATAAAAATTACTCCCCAAATGATTATACCAAATAATCACTAAATTAATGTTAAACAATTGATAAAATTTGGGTGACAGATATTAAATTGCATACCAAGTCGTTGTTTTGAGATGGTTCAATTTTCTTTAAGTAAAAAATAAAATAAAATAAAATAAAATAAAATAAAATAAAAAATATATACCTTTTAAATTTGTTCACATGTTGCCCCATAAGATATAGCTAATTTTGTCACTTGTTTATACTTTTATGAGGTATAAATTCCACAAAACCTACGGACCATTATAATTTAAAAGTAAGAAATAATTTTCAATTTAATTTTCTTGTTTAAAGCAATATTAGAGAAATTATGAGTTGAACGATGCAAGAGCATAGTTAGGTATGGAAGGAAGCTTGAGAAACTTGCTTAAGAATGATGGTATTAGGTTGATAATTATTTCCTCCTAGAGTTAAGTGGGGATATGAAAAGTGATATTAAGGTAGAGGGTAGGCTCACTCCACCACATTCCAAAAAAAAGATGATAAAAGTGGAATTTTTAAAGCATAGGTGGGATGTTAAAAGGAGTATAGCGATATGGGCTTAACTTAACGGGTGTTGTCCTGTATGCAATAATGATTGATATTTGCCAAACCTTCACAGGGATTAGAAACGTACGTATGCAATTTTATCCGACAAGACCAAAACATTGACCAAATAATTTGAGAACTTAGTATATATCACATTCATTTTGTATATCAACTATACATACCATTCTATTTCTCAATTTTAAATGGAGATATCAAAAAAACAAAAAAAATGTAATCATATTACACTCATGCAAATGTGAACGTAGTGCCTGCTAGCTGGAGTGTAAAAATTGAAAATTTGTGTACATCACACATGCAAATGTGAATGTAGTATCATGATTTTTAGACTTTGATCGTTCAATGAACCGTAAAAGGAAAATATTTAAAGTTTTTGAGATCGGATCAAGGTTAAACCGTAATGACCTCATAATTAATTTAATAATTAATTAAAATATAAACAAATATATTAAATTAATAAAAATTGAAAAATTACCTAAAATAGTTCCAAATATTTAACTCTTTATAAACTTATTTATTTTATTTTTATGAAACCCAATATAAAAGTTAATAGGCATTTCGCATGAAGAAAAAAAAAAAAAAAACTTGAACAGTGGCGGCAGCGGTTATTGGTTTGTCTCTCACTCAACTTTTGTCTTTTGTTGAGAGACATAAGGCTCTGGTACTTTACCCATTTCCCCATGAAATTTTAAAAATAAAATATAAACTAAAGCTAGAAAATTGAGAAAGGAAAACATTGTTTTGTCCACCGGATTAAAATCGAAGCCCAAGAATAAAGGTTGTGGACAGTCGGGTTGAGTATATGAGAAGGCAAAAACAAGAAATAACAAGAGAAAAGAGGAAGACAAAGAAGGCAAAAAAACGCAGAAATAACAAGAGAAGAGAGGAAATGAAGAATACTGAGACAGAGAAAGAACAAGAGAGAGCAATATAGAGAAGAAGAATGAGAAGAAACTATGATGTAATCTCAAGTCTCAACGTCTAACGGCATGTTTGAAGCTACAATAATGGAGATCTACTTCTGTAAGCCTGTAGAAGGTAGATAATTTTTTTTTTTCAAGCTTGGACTGGAATCGTGAGAACCGTGAGTTAACTTGTTGCAAGAGTGATGATGGATGAAATATGAAATATGTTTGTTTTAGAAAGGTGATGCAGGACATAGTGTAAGCATGAATCAAAGAGCCAAAAAGAAAGTGATGTGGAGGCAGAGAGCTGAGATGGGTTACGTACCCAACCCAAGTGATGCGTGAATCATAGGGTCCAAAACAGTGTAGAGCTATGTTATTTGACAACATAAATGTCATTTTACTATACCCATGTAGGTTATTGGGGAAGCAGAAATCAGACTGGCCCAACCCCCAATGCCTACTTTGGTTTGCTCGTATTATGTTTTTGTTAGTTTTTTGGTATCTGTGATTAACTTTCTTTCCAAATTGAGGAGATATACGATGGGTTAGGTTATTGTGTGTTCTAAAGGCACATATTAAGTATTTATTTTTATAAAAAAAAAATTATAAGAAATTGAAAAAGTTATAAAAGTAATAATTTTTTTTTAATTTTTAATAAATTTTTTTAAAAAATAAATTATTAATATATATTCTAAAGATACACATTAATAAATCTCATATATGTTTATAAGTTCCTTTTAGATAGGTGAAGCAGGACATAATAGAAGCACATTGATAATAGTGGGTCATATGGTAATCTAACTAAAGTGATGGATGGCTAATGCAGATTTGACAATTGGACAATTATGATGTACCAACCATGTAAGGGGGCCTTTTTTTTTTTCTTTTTTTTTTTTCAATGGCAGGGTGAAAACATTCACACTGGCCCAAGGTAAAATTATTTGGTGAATCCCCTATACCTTACTGTAACTTAGGTACACCTTAATTACACTTTGAAGTACAATAAAAAAAAGTTGGGACTTTAAAATGCACAATGAAATAAAGTTATTTACTTAAGATGGTATTTATGCTCAAATTTTAAACTTTTAATGGGTCTCACTAATTAAGATCATGACAAGAATCACAAGACATAAGATTGGGAAAATTATTTAATACTCCAAAAGTAGTGGCCCATCCTCTCACATGAATGATGAATCATATGTAGGACCTATGACCTATCATTCATGTAAGAGGAATAAGCAATAAGTATTGAATAATTTTCCTTATCTCCTATTTTGTGGGCATTGAATTTTTTCATATTTATCATCAAATATAAACACATTAATTTCTTGATGAGAGGGAAAAACTTAGGTGCATTACATTAGGTTCTCCAAATAAATTTAAACACAAAATTAAAAAAAAAAAAAAAAAAATTTAAATTTGTTCACATGTTGCCCCGTAAGATATAGCTAATTTTGTCACTTGTTTATACTTTTATGAGGTATAAATTCCACAAAACCTATGGTCCATTATAATTTAAAAGTAAGAAATAATTTTCAATTTAATATTGTTGTTTAAAGCAATATTAGAGAAATTACGAGTTGAACGATGTAAGAGCATAGTTAGGTATGGAAGGAAACTTGAGGAACTTGCTTAAGAGTGATGGAATTAGGTTGACAATTATTTCCTCCTAGAGTGCTCTTAGAGTACACATTAAAAAAGTTGTCAAAACAGTGAATAACTTTTTTGTTTTTTCATAAAAAAATTTCCTAAAATAAATTACTAATATATATCCTAAAGACACACGTTAATAAATCCCAAATATGATTATACGTTCCTTTTCGATAGGTGAAGCAGGACATAGTGGAAGCACATTGATGATAGTGGGTCATACGATGATCTAACTAAAGTGATGGACGGCTAATGTAGATTTGATAATAGGACAATTATGATGTACCAACTATGTAAGGAATTTTTTTTTTCCGATAGCAGGGGCAAAAAATTCACACTGGCCCAAGGTAAAATTATTTGGTGAATCCCATATACTATACCTTACTCTAACTTAACCTTAATTACCCTTAGAAGTACAATAAAAAAAGTTGGGACTTTTAAATGCACAATGAAATAAAGACATTTACTTAAGATGGTATTTATGCTCAAATTTTAAACTTTTAATGGGTCTCACTAATTAAAATCATGACAAGAATCACAAGACCCATCATTCATGTAAGAGGATGGGCAACTACTTTTGGAGTGTTGAGCAATTTTCCTAATGTTATTATGCATGGTAGGACCAATCATTTTTATTTTTTATTTATTTTTATTATAGAAAGTTTCAATCCATGATGTCCGCTTCTAATAACAATTCTTTATCATTTGACCAAGACACCAATCAGTTTTTTGGTGTAGATGGGGATTGAATCTCAGATCTCGTATACAACCATCAGAGACTCAGTTGTCTGGAACTCATAGGACCAATCATTCATGTGAAAGAGGAATGAACAATTGCTATTGAATAATTTCTCCTACGTAGGACTCATCATTCATTTCACATGAATGATGAGTCATACGTAGGACCTATGATCTATCATTCATTTCACATGAATGATAAGTCATACGTAGGACCTATGACCTATCATTCATGTGAGAGGAATAAGCAATAAGTATTGAATAATTTTCCTTATCTCCTATTTTGTGGGCATTAAATTTTTTCATATTTATCATCAAATATAAAACACATTAATTTCTTGATGAGAGGGAAAAATTTAGGTGCATTATATTAGGTTCTCAAAATAAATTTAAACACAAAATTAAATTAAGAAAAAAGTTAACTGATGCCCTAAAGGCATTAGATTAGAAAATGCTTTTAGAAAATTTTTATGGGAAAAAAAAAGTAATTAATATGAAAGAGGAATGAGCAATCGCTATTGAATAATTTCCCATATATAGAACTCATCATTCATGTGAGAGCATGGGCCACTACTTTTAGAGTATTTTATAGTTTTCCCAATCTCCTTATTGAGAAAATTATGCAATACTTCAAAAGTAGTGGCCAATCATCTCACATGAATGATGAGTCATACGTAGGACCTATGACCAATCATTTATGTGAGAGGAATAAACAATGAGTATTGAATAATTCTCCTTATCTCCTATTTTATGGGCATTAAATTTTTTCATATTTATCATCAAATATAAACACATTAATTTCTTGATGAGAGGGAAAAACTTAGGTGCATTATATTAGGTTATCCAAATAAATTTAAACACAAAATTAAATTAAGAAAAAAGTTAACTGATGCCCTAAGGGCATTGGATTAGGAAATACTTTTAGAAAATTTTATGGGAAAAGAAAGTAATTAATATAAAAGAGGAATGAGCAATCGCTATTGAATAATTTATCCTATGTAGGACTCATCATTCATGTGAAAGGATGTGCCAAAAGTAGTAGGAAAATTATGCAATACTCCAAAAGTAGTGGCCCATCCTCTCACATGAATGATGAGTCATACGTAAGACCTATGACCTATCATTCATGTAAGATGAATAAGCAATAAGTATTGAATAATTTTCCTTATCTCCTATTTTGTGGGCATTAAATTTTTTCATATTTATCATCTAATATAAACACATTAATTTCTTGATGAGAGGGAACCTTATCCTCGGCCTGACAAAGGTGATTTTGGGGAGAGACTAACCCCAAAGTAAGCTGTCACTCTCACATTTAATGCAGTCAACTAACCCCCCTGGCCGCATTGATGGAGAGGTAATCCCTTGGCAGGATAACGTTGATCAGAGTGAACCACTTGAGTACCGATAAGGCCTCTGATGGGACGGACGGCCAGAAGAAAGGCAAATAGATAATCAACAGATGGAAGGAGGGGATAGGAAGATGAAAACTATAAAAGAAAAGTTAGTAAAGTAAAGAGGGGGAGGGAAAAAAATAGGGAGAACAATAAGGCCTCCTCGGCCACAGGCCGAGGAGCATCTCCCCCCTTAAAAGAGAAACTCTTAGCATTTTTCTTCGTTACAAGAAAGTTCATGCTTTGTGATCGACGGCCATCACCTAAACCTTTCACCCCACTCTCTACAAATGTATTGTTTGGGCTTATTGGGCTGAAAGACCCGTCACCCAGGGTCAATCCAAATTGAGTCCCTACACTTTTAGAAAATTTTTATGGGAAAAAAATTAATTAATATGAAAGAGGAATGAGCAATCACTATTAAATAATTTCTCCTATGTAGGAATCATCATTCATGTGAGAGGGTGGGGCACTACTTTTGGAGTATTGCATAATTTTCCCAATCTCCTTATTGGGAAAATTATACAATACTCTAAAAGTAGTGGCCTCATCCTCTCACATGAATGATGAGTCATACGTAGGACCTATGAGCTATCATTCATGTGAGAGGAATAAGCAATAAATATTGAATAATTTTCCTTATCTCCTATTTTGTGGGCATTAAATTTTTTCATATTTATCATCTAATATAAACACATTAATTTCTTGATGAGAGGGAAAAACTTAGGTGCATTATATTAGGTTCTCCAAATAAATTTAAACACAAAATTAAATTAAGAAAAAAGCTAACCGATGCTCTAAGGGCATTGGATTAGGAAATACTTTTAGAAAAATTTTAGGAAAAACAAAAGTAATTAATTTTTTTTATAAAAGTGGTATCAAAATTTTCTCAAAATTTAATCTTCTATCAATTTTTTTTAAGGGTATCATTAGGAAACTTAATATCACCACTGCACCATGTCCCTATAGAAGCTAATCACTATTTAACTGAGTACAAGAAGTATAACAGTGCATTGGAGAAATACCACAAGCCTCAGAATGTTAGGTGGAAGTCGCCAAACGCTCACCACTTCAAAACCAATTTCGATGGGGGCTGTTTTTGCAGAAATCAGGGAGGCAGGTATCAGAGAGGTCATCAGGAACAACATGGGCCACATCAAAGCAGCGCTCTCTGAAAAAAATTTGTGCCCTTGCTTCGGTCACAATTTTGGAAATGCTTACAAATAGGTGAGCAACTGCCTTCACAAGCGAGAAGGGGGTAGAGAACTGTATCTTGGAAGGGGATTCGCAAATCGTGATTAATGGCCCTAAAAGCTGGAGATAAGAACTTCTCAGAGTATGGTCACCTACTATAGGACACGTTGTCTCATTTAAATTCTTTAAAGAATTGGTTGCTCTCTCATTCCCTTAAGCAAGGCAATGCGGTATTAGATGCTTTAGCTAGGTGAGCAAAATTTTCCTTTCCACTATCTATTTGGTTGGAGTCTATTCCGCTAGATTTATTAGCTTTTGTAAATGCTAATTTTCCTTTCACTTAATAAAGTTATCCATTGATGGAATTCTCAAAAAAACAAAAAAAAAATAAAACAAAATAAAACAAAACAAAACAAAATTGTAGCCTCATTCCTAGTTGTGACAAGTTTAATATTAATAGCATTGAATTTGTGTCACTTGTTTATGATAACAGGTCATTGATGCATTTTCAACAAAATTTAATTCAAATAGTAGCTAAAAAATTAAAGGAATAGTTAGGAAATTGATTGGAGAAATTAAAAATTAATGCTAACAAATAAGAATTTAAACTTGAACATAAATGTGATACTAAATAAATGCATTTATTTCCTTCCATTGAAGCTCCTTTAACACATGAAATGTATAGAGTCAACAAGACGTGTTACATTTGTTGACTAGCAATTGTTAGTACACATGCATGATTTTGATTAGATTAAGGAAAATGGCACATATCAAGCAGTAGAATAAGCTCCAAGTAGGACAAATAGCAGAACAAATTATCCTAGTTGTGACAGGTTTAATATTAATAGCATTGAATTTGTGTCACATGTTTATGATAACAGCTCATTGATGCATTTTCAACAAAATTTAATTCAAATAGTAGCTAAAAATTAAAGGAATAGTTAGGAAATTGATTGGAGAAATTAAAAATTAATGCTAACAAATAAGAATTTAAACTTGAACATAAATGTGATACTAAATAAATGCATTTATTTCCTTCCATTGAAGCTCCTTTAACACATGAAATGTATAGAGTCAACAAGACGTGTTACATTTGTTGAATAGCAATTGTTAGTACACATGCATGATTTTGATTAGATTAAGGAAAATGGCACATATCAAGCAGTAGAATAAGCTCCAAGTAGGACAAATAGCAGAACAAATTTTGGGGCTATATAAGAGTGTTTCTCATTATTGTTGCAGAACAAATTTTGGGGCTCACACATTAGCACATGGTTAGTTGGAGAGATTAGCCGTTCACCCTTGCAAGCGTAACTTTCTGGTTTGGTTCATGATTTTAGCTTTAAATTGAAAGCAATGTTTTGTGCCTTTGTGGCACTGACGACCTTTTAAATGATATAAATTCATACACTACAAGCATATATCTGTTTAATGCTATGTATCGATGATGTATCTATACAAATCGTTCACCTATGTTTTAATTTATTCATCCTTAGCACTGACAAGCATCAGATGACTAATAAGGACAATATTGTGCGGAGCACTTGATTGATTTATCATAAAAAAAACATGTAACATTTCAACAAAAAGAGGAATTTGTATTTGTTTTTTTTTTTTTTTTTGAGGGTGCATTTAGATACACCTTTTTACTAACTTTTATTACTTATATATTGAAAATTGATTAAATATTTTTGTACCAAAAAAATTGAAAATTTAATAAATGATGCATGAGTAGATAAACTAAAAAACTAAAATAAAAAGTTGATGACAAAGAGACTCTGAATAAAATTAGAGCAAACTTTGCAACAATAGATTGGCAACTGAGATTGTAAACTAGAAGAGAAATACAAGGAATGCTTCCTGCACTTAATCAAAGACAATATGAATATGAGCCCATCTTTTTTCTCAGACGCTAACTCTAAAGGTCCAGTTAACACTTGCTTCCTAACATTAAAACCTGGTCCCCACAAGCCACGACAAACTTCAGATCCCAATTTTTGTTTTGTTTTCCTTGTCCGTTAATTCAATCTCCTGGCTAGAATATATCCNTCACTTTCTTTGTAACTTTATTTCACTTAGGCATGGTTTAAAAAACAGTTAAAAAATGTCCTTATCTTTCAAAGATGAAAAATGCACACGTGGCAAACGGAGTGCACTGTTGGCACACTAAAAGCTGACGTGCCTATTAAAATAATAATAAAAAATGTTATTTGGCATTAAAAAATGCCACATCAATATCTAAATTAAAAAATTAATTTATTAGTTTTAATTAAATAAAAAAATTAAAAACTAAAAATCATATGAATTGAGATCTAAGTGTGTCTTGAATAAGAACAATAAGAATACAAACTCAGAAAAAAAAGAAAAAGAAAAAAAAAGAAGGACAAAACATTTCAATTCATAAAAGACTAACAAAGAGCTTATAGACAGTATTGGAGATCTCAACTCAACATTGATACGCAAATATTAATAAGCAAAACAACAACAAACGCCAAGCGACCATTTAATTAGACTTTTTTTTAAAAAAGTCTAAAGCAACGAAAGAGCAAATCAAACAGAGGTTGTAGAAATCTCTAGAAACAACAAACACCACACGATGGGCAAGAGAGCAGATATGGGAGAATCAGATGTAAGTAACAAAAGTTCGCCTCCTTTGCTTCAAGAAAACACATACCTCAATGGAAATAAGATGTAATCTGCCTTTAAGCTCCTGGTTTCATAAATATCGAAATTCAGCGTCAGGGCTTGTTGTAGTCGTGGATCTTTGTCGCTGTTGACAAGCTCGATCGGCTGCCATTTGTGAATGATAACAAACAACGGTGGGTATGTTTAACAAAATGCTGTTTTCAGGAGTTGTTTTGATTCTGTCATGAAAGGTAGTTTGGGTTTTTCTATTTGATTGAGAATGATAAATATATAAGGATAGTAACCGGTGGGTTTGTTTAATTTGAATAAAAGTTTGTGAACTGAGGAAGGTGGGAGATGCAACCTTGGAGTTGAGATGGTAACCGGTGGGTTTGCTTTAGACTTTTTTATTTTTATTTTATTTTATTTTTTATTTTATTTTTAATTCTGAGTTTGTGTTGTTCAAGATAAACTTAGATTTCAATTCATATGATTTTTAGTTTTTAATTCTGTTTTTAATTTTTTTTATTTAGTTAAAATTAATAAATTAATTTTTTTTTTAATTTAGATGCTAACTTGACATTTTTTAATGCTAAATAATATTTATTATTATTATTTTAATGGTTACGACAACTTTTAGTGTGTAAATAGTGCACTTCATTTGCTACATGTGCATTTTTCGTCTCTAATGTAATGATAAGGACAAAAAATGAGACACGTTTTTTAAGATAAGGACTAAAATTAGTGAAAATAAAAGTTAAGGATAAAAGTGAGAATCCCGTGAAAATATAGAGACAAAAATGAGTTTTTTGCCAAATTAAAATAAAAAGTTGATGAAAAGAGACTCTGAATAAAATTAAAGCAAACTTTGCAACAATAGATTGGCAACTGAAATTGCATACTAGAAGAGAAATACAAGGAATGCTTCCTGCACTTAATCAAAGACAATATGAATATGAGCCCATCTTTTTTCTCAGACGCTAACTCTGAAGGTCCAGTCAACACTTGCTGCCTAACATTAAAACCTGGTCCCCACAAGCCACAACAAACTTCAGATCTTGTTTTCCTTGTCCGTTAATTCAATCTCCAAGCTAGAATATATCCCTAGTAATATGATCAATGAAAGAATCCAACTCCATCCGTGAAACTCCACCTTTTTCAATGGACTGCCTGACAGCACCGCCCAAATCCACTGTCCTCTTCCTTATCTCATCCCCTTCTTTTGTCACTTTTTTCCAACCAATTGCTAGCTTTTTTATTGCTTGTCTTCCATAGCAGTTGTTGTCCAAAGACACATATATCACTGAATTTGGTGCCTCTTTGTCCAGCCACTCCAAGCACTTGTGCCTTCCATTTGAACCTATGTTTCTCACGGATTGAATGGCCAATAGCCCAATGCTTCTTGCCTCCCTCTAGCGTTTCCATCAAGTCCATATAGGTACCTTCTATGACCCTGCATGTGTTGTAAAGGACACCAGAGCTTAACTTTTGGAACTCTATTTGTAAAGAAGAAAAGTTTATGAAGTCTTTTGTAGAAACAACCTTCAGTGGATGGAGGCCTTTTGGGACTAACTTGGCGTTTGTTTCTAATTCTAAAGGTTGCCCATTGCTTCCCACAAATACAAAAAATAAGTAAAAGCAGATACACTATGGAAAGTGTATGACTCGGCGTTTGGAATAGTAACCAAGTCTTGCACCACTGAGGCCATCATGGAATCATTGATGACAATGATTCTTGTTGCTTTCGATGAAAGTTCACGTAAAAGTGAAGCCATGGGTCACGAAGATGCAAGGAAGCATTGAACAATGGTTGGAGATGTGAAGGGAACTTGTTTGGTGAATTGGGATTGGGTGGTGGGGTGAGAAAAGGTGGGATTTTGAGGTCGTGGAAATGGATGTTTGAAACTGAATTCGGGTCCCAACCATGGACTCGAAGCATGGCTTGCGGTTGTGTGTGGCAGTGCAAGCAAAGTGAACTGGGATATGTAGGCTAAGATAAGACGGAAAGGTGGAGGAGCTGGTTGAGATGGCCTTGTGCTGGAAAGGGTACCATGACCAACATAACCTTGGTTTTGTTTAGGCCGTTGTTAGCCATGGTTGAAAGTTGGAAAATGTTTACTTGTGTATTGGGTCTAGCTCTGGGGGTGGAGGGGTTTGGAGATTGTGTTTGGGTTTTTATAAGCAAAAAATATCGTGATTTCCCCTCTAAGATAATAATGTTTAATTGCAATTTGTTGTTAACTTTATCCTTTAAGTTATGTAATCACTAATTACAACGTGACATCTTTTTTTTTTTTTTTTTTATGAGAACAATNTTCGATGCCATCAACATTTTCACAGCCTTTTCTATAGTGGATGATGGAACTAGCTCGTCTCTACGTGACCAGTCCCTCACAACAATGCCAACTTGAGCAATTTTGTTATCAAAACAGTGTTTCTCGGCTGATCTGAGGCCATTGGCCATGCTGCTAGTGGTACCCCCATAGTGATACTTTCCATGCAAGAATTCCACCCACAGTGACTCATAAATCCACCAGTTGATGGGTGACTTAGAATTTCCAATTGTGGTGCCCAATCTTGCACTACCATTCCTCTATTTTTAACTCTCTCTTAAACCCTTTTAGAATTTCATCTTTTCTAAGCTCTCCATTAATAAAAACATCACCTTTATCGGCATCCTTAATACCCAGATGAACTTTTGTCCACTTTTTTCCAACCCAATTGCTAGCTTCTTTTATTTGCTTGTCTTCCATAGCAGTTGTTGTCCCAAAGACACATATATCACTGAATTTGGTGCTCTTTGTCCAGCCACTCCAAGCACTTGTGCCTTCCATTTGAACCTATGTTTCTCACGGATTGAATGGCCAATAGCCCAATGCTTCTTGCCTCCCTCTAGCGTTTCCATTCAAGTCCATATAGGTACCTTCTATGACCCTGCATGTGTTGTAAAGGACACCAGAGCTTAACTTTTGGAACTCTATTTGTAAAGAAATGAGAAGTTTATGAAGTCTTTTGTAAACAACCTTCAGTGGATGGAGGCCTTTTGGGACTAACTTGGCGTTTGTTTCTAATTCTAAAGGTTGCCCATTGCTTCCCACAAATACAAAAAATAAGTAAAAGCAGATACACTATGGAAAGTGTATGACTCGGCGTTTGGAATAGTAACCAAGTCTTGCACCACTGAGGCCATCATGGAATCATTGATGACAATGATTCTTGTTGCTTTCGATGAAAGTTCACGTAAAAGTGAAGCCATGGGGTCACGAAGATGCAAGGAAGCATTGAACAATGGTTGGAGATGTGAAGGGAACTTGTTTGGTGAATTGGGATTGGGTGGTGGGGTGAGAAAAGGTGGGATTTTGAGGTCGTGGAAATGGATGTTTGAAACTGAATTCGGGTCCCAACCATGGACTCGAAGCATGGCTTGCGGTTGTGTGTGGCAGTGCAAGCAAAGTGAACTGGGATATTGTAGGCTAAGATAAGACGAGAGAGGTGGAGGAGCTGGTTGAGATGGCCTTGTGCTGGAAAGGGTACCATGACCACATAACCTTGGTTTTGTTTAGGCCGTTGTTAGGCATGGTTGAAAGTTGGAAAATGTTTACTTTGTGTATTGGGTCTAGCTCTATGGGGGTGGAGTGGTTGTTTATTTTTTTTTTTTTTATGAGAACAATGTCACATCCTTGGTTGTGTGAAAAATGCATTCAAAATACTACCGTGACACATGGTAATTATTAATCAACATGGTATCTCTTTAATCTCTAGTGCCAAAAATAAACCGTAAATAACTTCTTATTTTGTTGTTTGTTATAATTATTATTACATTTTGAACATATGCAACATTGTATTGGATCTAGTGCACAGGACACTGAACCTAAGTGGACCCTTAAAGCTAATAATTAGTGTTTGTTTCACTTTTGAAATTAGATACAGTTGGCAATGTTTTTATTAATATTTAATATTCTTTTCCATTTATTTGTCAACATTAATTATAAATGTCTCTTTGTTATCTCCTTCTATTTATTTATTTATTTATTTTTTGGATGTAATAAAAAAAAAGTTGGTCCCGCCTTCATTGTGTTAACATAGTTGTAAAGATTAAGGGTCTGTTTGAATATCGCTTATTACTAAAAACTAAAAACATTGTAATAAAATAAATTTTAAATGTATAAATAATGCCATGAGACCCAGTTTTAAAATTATTTTTGCTGAAAAAAGTACTTACGAGTTTTGTAAATAGTATAAAAAAAAATATATATATATGTAGACGGACGTCTGCTTTTCATTTTCAATGCAATCTAAACGTGCACTAAAAAGTGATAAAGGTCATGATCCTTGCCCGAAAAAGATGCCCATCGTGTCTTCTTCCATGCCTAAGACTTGTTTCTTGATTATTTATATAATTTTATTTTTTGCTGAAGTATAAAAATTTGTTTTGGCAAGTGAGGGTGGTCCACCCTTACATTCAAGAGGAGCTGCCACTGTACCTAGTACCCGAAGTCACTATCGGGTTGGGTATCCATTGCCAGCTGAGTCTTGGCGGTTGTGTGGATAGATTATAGAAATTAACCTTTTTTTTTTTTTTTTGTTGAGATTATAACCTGCATATCATTTATTTCATAGTAGCAATATCTTTGTTAACACAGTCAATAAGGCTAGGAGGAATATACTTCATCCATGCCGACAAAGGAACAAAATTTCTCGTTCTTTGAACTAAAGCATGCACTCATTACCTTGTCTGACAGTATGGAAAAACGAAAAACTCTGTAAAAAATTAGTATAAGACAAAATGTCTTTAACTAATACGATAGATTAGAAATTAACTAATAACACTTCTTGATATTTTTAAAGGAAATGTTTTTTTAAGAGAGTTTTAATTTATAGCGTCTGTTTTTTATAATAGTTTTGTTGGAGCATTTTAGTATTAATTAGTTAAAATGAATTAATATGAGAATATAATTATAACGATGTGAGAGTTAATATGAAAGATTAGGAGTTAAGAAAAATGTTTAATCTCACATTGAAAATAAGATTGACTATTTTATTCTTTTTTATTGTAATGGTTAATAGGCTAATATGTATTGATTTAGATATTAAACTAGATAGGGAAATGTGAAAGAAGGAGATAAGACACTATGATTAATACAAAAAGAAAATAAAACAGAAGAAACTGTGGTTAATACAAAAAGAAAATAAAATAAAAGAAAGAAATTAACTGCGCGCTCATGTTCATTCTTCTTGAACATTTATTAGCAACCATTAAACATAAGACTGTCCTCACAAGAAAATAATTGCTTGCTAATTCCCTCCTCTCTTTATTATTATATTTTTAAAGACAATGAAGCTTTTAGGATTGATACTATATTACTTTATTAGTCTGTAAAGACGACCATCTTTTTCAGGTCAAAGCTAGAATTCATTATATAGAATACCGAAGAAAGAAGCTAACTTTTTTTTTGGATCTTTGCTTGCCGTCACGTACGACCAATTGTTGGTGCCACGATTAACGAAAAAAAGTACCCTGTTTGCTGAGGGTTTCGGAATTTTCTCCTAGAATCCAGCCATGTTCTTACAAACTTTAGAGTAAGTATCGGAAGACCCACTTTTTTGTTATTGGTCATTCTGCGCACCCACCAAATGAAGTTATTAATGAAAAAACTGGGGTTTATATTTACAAGCTAACAAATTAAGGGCGAAGTTTGGATTCAGTATCTAGTTGTACTGAATTTGTTATGATGATGATATATGTCTATTTTTAACTATGTGTTATTAGAAAAATTATTAAGTACTCTCAAAGTACTATAAATGCGTAGTCTCCCATCTCATATGAATGATAAGTTCCACCATAAATTTAATTAGTGGGACCTACCATTTATGTGAGAGGAGGGAGTACACATTTATGGTATTCCGGAAGTACACAATAATTTACTTAGTCATCATCCCAAACTAATAGAGAACAGCTATAAATGAGAGTGACATTTTTTTTCACACACATTGCATCATGTTTATGGGGGCAAAGAAGGGCATGGTGTGTGGAGCTTTTGTGACAAAACATGCTTGTAGGGGTGGAATGCCATGTAAACTATTTTTGCCAAATTGCCTTAGATTATTGCCTACCTTTTAAGGGGGCATTTTGTTCACTTAATACTATGTTACATTGTAATGTTACATTATTGTAATCTTTAAGTATATATAACACTTTTAGTGTCTACACCTTCATTAGCTTTCGAGAATAGGAGTTTTTTTTTTTTTCTCAATATATGGCATATACTTTATTATTATTATTATATATATATATATATATTTTTTTTTTTCTTTTTTTTTGCTGAATATCCCTCCTCTCTTTATTATTATATTTTTAAAGACAATGAAGCTTTTAGGATTGATACTATGAGTCCGTTTGGATAGCACTTATTGTTGCTGAAAGTTGATAAAAACTGATTGTTGCTGAAAATACTGTAACAAAATAATTTTTAAATGTGTGAATAGTACCGTGGGACCCATTTTTAATATTAAATATTGCGTGAACATGCGTAAACAGTACACATACAGTGAGTTTTGACCCCCAAAATCAAGAAAACCAGAAAAAAAAAAAAAAACACAACTTGACTTTAAGTAGAAAAAAATGTTATCCAAACTTTACCTATATTACTTTATTAGTATGTAAAGACGACCATCTTTTTCAGGTAAAAGTTAGAATTCATTATATAGAATACAGAAGAAAGAAGGTAACTTTTTTTTTTGGATCTTTGCTTGCCGTCACGTACGACCAATTGTTGGTGCCACGATTAACGAAAAAAAGTACCCTGTTTGCTGAGGGTTTCGGATTTTCCTCCTAGAATCCAGCCATGTTCTTACAAACTTTATAGCATGTATCGGAAGACCCGCTTTTTTGTTATTGGTCATTCAGCGCACCCACCTAATGAAGTTATTAATGAAAAAACTGGGGTTTTTATTTACAAGCTAACAAATTAAGGGCAAAGTTTGGATTCAGTATCCAGTTGTACTAAATTTGTTATGATGGCGGTATGTGTTTATTTTTTGTTATGTGTTATTAGAAAAATTATTAGGTTCTCTCAAAGTACTATAAATACATACTCTCCCCTCTCATATGAATGATGAGGCCTACCATGAATTTAATTAGTGAAATCTACCATTCATGTGAGATGAAGAAGTACGCATTTATGGTATTTCGAAAGTACATAATAATTTCCCGTGTTATTATCCCAAACTAATAGAGAACAACGATAAATGAGAGTGACATTTTTTTCACACACATTGCATCATATTTTTGGGGGCAAAGAAGGGCATGGTGTGTGGAGCTCTTGTGACAAAACATGCTTGTAGGGGTGGAATGCCATGTAAACTATTTTTGCCAAATTGCCTTAGATTATTGCCAACCCTTTTAGGGGGCATTTTGTTCACTTAATACTACGTTACATTGTAATGTTACATTATTGTAATCTTTAAGTATATATAACACTTTAAGTGTCCACACCTTTATTAGCTTTCGAGGATAGGAATCTTTTTAAAAAAAAAATTTCAATATATGGCATATGCTTCTAATGATTGTTATTTTATCATCTAATCAAGATACTAATTGGTTTTTGGTATAGACAGAGAATAAGAAATCTATTTATTATTATTTCTAATTATAATATCGTCACGATCCAAAAAACTGCTAATCACATGATGGTTTTAGGCTTTTAGCCACTTTTATACTACATACCTAAAAATATTAACCAAGTTTGAGTTTTTTTATAATCATTTATAGAAAAAGTTTATCTTCAAATTCTAGACTACTATGTGATGATGGATAAAACCCTTCATATGTATTTTTAGTTACATAACTTATTTAAAGAGTCATGTAATTTATTTAAATAATATACATATATGATTTTTTTTTTAACAACTACCGAATGAGTTAGAAAAAATTTAATTTAATTGGTTTAAAAGGAAAATTGTATCCATCATTTATATGGTACAAAACTACAAATTGACTCAATACACATCCGATACGTGTGTCAACTCATGCCCATGCAATACTATCACAATCTAAATCCAATCATACAATTGTCAAGTTAATACTAATATATTATTGTAGATGAGTTATATGCAAAAAGTCTATGTTATTATATATTGGGTAAATATTTCATTCAACGACAACCCAAGGATTTCTAGATATTGCATTCTTTTCACTTCAAGGTAGGGCAAAGAAAGATGGTTGTAGCTTTCAACTCTTACTAAAATTAATTCTTTCTTAGGGGAAAAAAAATCAACCCAAGGATTTTTCTAATGTTAAATAATTTTATATGCTCTATCGAACTACCTAATGTTATCTCTAACGTCTTCTTTGAATTTAAAATAATGGCATCTTTTTTTATTATTTTTATTTTTATTTCTTTTCGTAAAAGATCTATAGCCGGATTGAGTTCGGACAGAACTAGAATTTTATTTTTAAGGGGCCAAAAAAAAAAAAAAAAAATTTTATCATCTAATCAAGATACTAATTGGTTTTTGGTATAGACAGAGAATAAGAAATCTATTTATTATTATTTCTAATTATAATATCGTCACGATCCAAAAAACTGCTAATCACATGATGGTTTTAGGCTTTTAGCCACTTTTATACTACATACCTAAAAATATTAACCAAGTTTGAGTTTTTTTATAATCATTTATAGAAAAAGTTTATCTTCAAATTCTAGACTACTATGTGATGATGGATAAAACCCTTCATATGTATTTTTAGTTACATAACTTATTTAAAGAGTCATGTAATTTATTTAAATAATATACATATATGATTTTTTTTTTAACAACTACCTAATGAGTTAGAAAAAATTTAATTTAATTGGTTTAAAAGGAAAATTGTATCCATCATTTATATGGTTCAAAACTACAAATTGACTCAATACACATCCGATACGTGTGTCAACTCATGCCCATGCAATACTATCACAATCTAAATCCAATCATACAATTGTCAAATTAATACTAATATATTATTGTAGATGAGTTATATGCAAAAAGTCTATGTTATTATATATTGGGTAAATATTTCATTCAACGACAACCCAAGGATTTCTAGATATTGTATTCTTTTCACTTCAAGGTAGGGCAAAGAAAGATGGTTGTAGCTTTCAACTCTTACTAAAATTAATTCTTTCTTAGGGGAAAAAAAATCAACCCAAGGATTTTTCTAATGTTAAATAATTTTATATGCTCTATCGAACTACCTAATGTTATCTCTAACGTCTTCTTTGAATTTAAAATAATGGCATCTTTTTTTATTATTTTTATTTTTATTTCTTTTCGTAAAAGATCTATAGCCGGATTGAGTTCGGACAGAACTAGAATTTTATTTTTAAGGGGCCAAAAAAAAAAAAAAAAATTCAAGAATTAAAAGATATCTCAAAATTCAAACTAAATAAATACACAAAAAATACTTCATCCTCCCATAAAAGTTATCATGGTTTTTGTGTAGAATTGTAGTGTGTTTTTGTGTTAGAATCTCATTTCTCTCTTTCTTGCGTGTGTATTTGTTTCTCTAAAAAAAAAAAAAATACACGAAAGATAAAACTAGTTTATATATAGTGTAGGGTCACAATTTGTAGCCCATGTTCTAAAGGTATGGGATATAGGCCCAATAAGCCTAGAACAATAAATTTATAGAGAGTGGGTGAAAGAACTAGGTTTTTTGTGAATTTGATAATGGCTAGTATGGATTTAAAATATGAACAAGCAAGTAAGATATGTAACACTGAATGAAATTGTTGTCTGATGAGATAGATTATAGAACAAATCAATAGAATTAGGTGCTAATACAGTTTTGAGTGCTACAATAATTCTTTTCTCTATTTTTTCTTTGATCCCCTCCTTATGGAAGATCCTTCACATTATATAGTTCATTTCAGACCATCTTGATCATACACTTATTAATCATCTAATACTTTACTTGAGTGCATGTCCTATCAGACATCTTCTTTGGCTCTTTGCGAATTGTGGTAGCTGAGACTGCATTGTTCAGGGGTCTTTTCCACATAAATGCGGCCAAAAAAGTTGCTGTAGTGTATTTAATGCAGTATTCATTGTATCCAAGAAGGAGTTCATCCTCAGAATATATTTCTCTATTCCTTCCTTATGTGACCCTCAACTTGGGGCCTTTCCCAATCATTTAGTCCTCCTCATACATGCCCATGTTCCCAGATAAGGCCTGTGCACAACTAGGTAAGTTTATTTAGGCCTGACCTCACCTGCCTCACAACTTACTTGTAAAGTGGGACTTGGATTTCTTGCTTTGGGTGGTTCACAACCCAAAGGCTCAATGTAACTTGTTTTCTTTCCCTCTCTCAATCACTCTTTCCTCCTTGCTCTCTCTCTCTCTCCCTCCCTCTTCTTTTAGACCCTTTCAACCAACCCCTTTTCCCCTTCCACTTCTCATATTTATAGCTCTAAATTAGTGGAGAGGCTATGATTATCTCCATGGTTAGTGTAATGGAAGGTCCAATATTATCAACCATAAGTGGATAGTTAGGTGGGAGTGGGATATGGTGAAAGTGGCCTTGGAACTTGATTCCTACTCCAGAAAGCATGCCCAGTGCGGTGCTTTTGGGCACTGCTGGGTATGCAAATAATGGTATGTTCAGACATTTATTCCTTTTTCATTGTTCGGTAAAGGTCCCCGAGCAAGGATTAGGCAATGACACTTGGGCTTGCAGTTCATATGGGCCTAGATTGGGGTCATAGGCCGTACTGTTGCAATGGAACTTTAGGCCCAAATGTGCTTGGGCTCCACGGGACTGTATGTTACCCCCTTGATTCATGCTTGGCTAATTTAGTGGGCATTGAGCCTAGCTTTTGACAGGGGAGTTAGCAACCATGGGCCAATTTACGGAGTTTGGGCCCAATGTCCAGATGGTCTTAAGGGAGGTGCGTCGTACATTAGCCTCCCCTTGATTCATGCACGGCGACCGAGGATGAATCAAGGAGCCTTAGACACAGTTTCCATCTGGTAAAATCGATCGGCATGCATTGGGTGGTTGAAAGGCTAATTAATGCGCCCTTAAAAAACGCATCATGCCTGACGGTTGGTTCTACCGTCATCATTTCTTGACAGTTTGCGAACCGAGGTGGCGCGCGTGTGATGAGTGTGATGGGACTCGTAGAGTTTCCTACGCCTTATTCTTATTTAATGGGTGGCATTTACTCTCTCCCCTCTGGCTCCTATAAATCCCCCATTCCGAATCATTTCTCCATTTTTTCACTCTTTTCTTTCTGAGTTTTCTCTTCTACCGTGCATCCATCTGTGCACTGGTTGATCAACCCAGAGCCTCTCCCTTCCATTTAGCCTAAAGTAAGCTTTCTAGCTCCTTCTGTTACTTTAGTTTCTTTCTTCAAATTTGCTCCTTCACATTTAGAGTTTTAAGATAGGTTTCACTTACCTTTTGAATACTGAGGCGTCCTTGGCCACCTTTAGGCAGAGGTTCAGTATCCCCAATGATGTGGAAGTGGCGTACTGCCACGAGAGTGAATTTGATCTCCATAGAGGGGGCAATACTGCTTTCTTCCCTTTAATGTCGATCCTGGAGGGCGGGGTTAGGTTTTTTGTGGACCCGCTTCTGCTCAACACCCTTAGATACTATGGGTTGTGCCCTGACAAACTTCCTCCCAATTTTTTTTGGGTGGTTAGTTACGTCAGTAGGTTAAACCAGGTGTTCAGTTTACAACTAGACCACCATGACATAGACCACATGTATAGCCTTTATGGGAATAATAGCACTAACTATTATTTAAAGAGTAAGGATATGAGGGTGCGACTCATTTTGTGCCTACCTGACTCCAATAGGAATTCTGCCTGGGAGTTCGTTCGGATGCGCGACAATTGGTTTGTCGGTGAAATCCCCTGCCCCCTCTCGTGGCACAAAGTGGGTTCGTACCACTCCTTAACTTATTCGTAATCTTTTCTTACGGCCATTTTACTTGTTCGAATACTGACTTACTGTAGTTCTGTTTACAAAAGGTAAATTATTCACCCTGGACATTAGGATTGTTTACATCAGGGACCTGAACTTCACACTTAGGTCCAAAGTTTTTGTTCACACGGACGGGCAACTCTAGGCTTCCCATCTTATACTCGGTTGCACCCCCGTGTACAAGACTTGGCAGTCCTTTAGCCAAGCCCTCATAGTTGACAGCCCGCTATTGTCTTACATCAATGTCCAGCATGCCAACTTTCTCCCCCCTAATCTGACTACCGGAGAAGCTCGAGACCGTGGTCCCAATTATATAACTGCAAAAGACTTTGCCTCGGTTAGAGACGAATCAGCTGAATGTGTTTCTCAGGCTTTGCGGGAACTAGCACACGCTGCCGTCGAAGGCCAGGAAGAAGAGGCCGAGGAACGAGAGGCCGAGCAAGGAGTAGTCGAAGAAGAAGGAATGGTAACCAGAAAGAAGCTAACTACCAATCGGCTCCTGTCTGGCTTACGGCCTTCGGGCCAGCCATGGTAACCAGAAAAAGAAGCAGTGCTTGGATGATCACACGGCCAGAATTATGAGTGAGGTGCCCACCAAGACTCCCCCACCCCTCTGGAGGGATTGTAATTCGGGATCTGGTAAGCGGCACCCAACCCGCAGCTCTCGGCGGTACTGAAGTCGCCTCCTCTTCGTGAGCCATGCCTAACTGGTAGCCTGCTTTCATGCTTGGCAGTGCGCCTTTGCCGGCCACTGTGAGTGTGAAGACGTGGGCTCAAGGTGAGGGGAGAAGGGTGGCAGAAAGCTTGGTGAGGGGGTTGCTGTTGCCTGAGGATGTGCATTTTTGGTCCGAAGACTCCATTATACGGCAGTTACAGTGGCATTCCATCATGGTAAGCACTTCTACTTCACTTTTCATTTATCTAGTTGCATGATTAGTTCCCCTCTTTCTTCCCCACACATTTTCCTAACTCAGACTTGGTGATATTGTCGGGCCACGCAGCTTACCCATATACTTGGCGAGAGGGCTAGCGAGCTTGCTAAATATGCCGAACGGGAGAAGGCGCTTAAGGAAGTCGCCATTGACACGGCCCGGGACAAGGTTAAGGAGGTTGAGATGGCTGAACAGAAGGCACAATCTTCGGAGACAATGCAGCAACTAGCTGAAGAAAGGCTGGCCGACATAGCGGGGAGACTAGGGGAGGCCAAGATGAAATTGACGATGGCCGAGAGTCTGAACTCGGTTCGTGACAAAGAAGTCGTTGAACTTGAGACTGCCTTGGAGGCCTGTGAGACCAAGTGGTATGATGAGGGGTTCGCGGATGCTAAGAACTCCGTGGAGCTCGTCGTTCTTCAAGCTCGGGCTGAGGGGTTTGAGGAGGGTTGGTTAGCTGCCCTTCGAGCAGTGGGGGTTTTAGGGACTCGTAATTGTGGAATTCAAAAAAGATCCCCCGCCCCGCTGTTACTCTCCTGGTCCAGAATTAGGCTGAGGCTGTCGATGACGAGGGTACCCCTAGTATGAGGGCATTGGTAGAAGCTATTGATACTCACGTAGGGAATCCTGACATGGAGGCCACGAGCAACCTCAATGCCCTAGGCGATGCTGAAAACCAAAGGCCAACCACCGAGGATGCTATGGGACAGATCTCAGATGATATAGTTTAGCTTTCCAAGACCAATCCGGCCATTTAATACTTTTTAACCTTAGTTTCTCTTCTGCACTTATCTTTAATTTTCTCGGTATTGCTTAGTCATCGGGTTTTGGTGACCAAACATCTTTTATTTTCTCGGTGTGTCTTTTATCTTCTTGGTGTTGCTTTATCACCGGGTCGTGGTGACCAAACAATTTACTTTTGTCTTATGACTTTGACGTTAAGTTTATTTTCCCTGAGGTTACCGGGCTATGGTAACGAGGACAAATTTACAAAGTTTTATCCGCCCTTTATTTGTTTTAAATGTTTTATTATTCGGTTATGAAGACCAAGCATCCCATGACTTACTGTTTTGTTGATATGATCGTTTTTGCTTGCCCCTTACTCATCATTAAAGCCAGCCGGCTATCCCTAGCGGCCGTGATTTTCACCTAATGTGGTGGTTGGTAAAGGCCCGAGGAAATTTATTAAATGTAAAAGAAACTCCTTACCTGGCGTAAAGTTGCATGGCCACGATGGCCTCTACTATTGGGAGTTCTGTTAGAATGCTGTTAGGAACACTTAGCGAAGGAGATTAAGCTTGGAGCGCATTCTTGATTTGTTCCAAGCTGGGGTTTCCACTTGTTTGGTCATAGAACCAGTGATGGTTTTCGGTCCTTAGGGAATTTAGAGTAAGGTTGCTACTTGCTTGGTGATGAATATCGAACCAGGGATAGGTTTCTATCCTTAAGGAGTTCGGAATAAGGTTTCTACCTGCTTGGCAATGAAGATCGGGCTGAGAACAGGTTTTCGTCCTTAAGGAATTTAGACTAAGGTTTCTACCTGCCTGGCAATGAAGATCGAACCAAGGACAGATTTCTGCCTTTGGGGCATTTAAACTAAGGTTTCTACTTGCCCGATGATGAAGATTGAACCGGGGATAGGTTTCCGTCCTTAGGGCATTTTTAGGCTAAGGTTTCTACCTGCCTGGTGATGAAGATCGAACCAAGGACTGGTTTTCGTCCTTAGGGCGCTTTTAGACTAAGGTTTCTACCTGCCCGGTGATGAAGATCAAACTGGGGACAGGTTTTTGTCCTTAGGTAATCACAAGATCTTTTGGCCTTTATGGTTCTTCGTGTATGTGTTGTTAGTAATAAAAATGGGATTAAATAGGCCTGCGCAAATAGTTACCGTCATATTGATCAGTGAAACATATATATATATATATAATTACATCGAATTGGCATCCCAGTATACATTTAATCAATGATAAAAATTCTTCAAGTTATGAACGTTCCACGGTCGAGGGAGTGGTCTTTCGTCCAAATCTTCCAAGTAATACGCCCCTGCTCCCACAATCGCGGTTACCCTATAAGGGCCCTCCCAAGTTGGGGCCAATTTTTCGGCATTGGTGTCCCGCGTACTTCCCACCGCTTTCCTCAGCACCAAATCCCTAGCGCTAAACTGCCTTATCTTTACACCTCGGTTATATCACCGAGCAAGTTTCTGCTGATATTCTGCCAGTCGTACAGCCGCCGATTCCCGGTACTTTTCTAATCGGTCCAAACTTTTCGCCATCAACTTATAATTTTGGGCAGGGTCGAATCCTACAAACCGTACATTACAAAGGTTTATCTCGGCTGGTATCACCGCTTCGGCCTCGTACGTCATTGAAAATGGGGTCTCACTCGTGGACCTCATGGGAATGGTTCAGTATGCCCACAAAACGTTAGGTAGCTTTTCAGCCCACCTCCATTTCGCGCCCTCTAATCTCTTTTTTAGCCCGTTCAGGATCACCTTGTTTGTGGCCTCAGCTTGACCGTTGCTTTACGGGTAGGCTAGTGTGGAATACCTGTTTTTGATGATGAGATCACTACAAAATGCACGAAAAGCTTTACTGTCAAATTGTAGTCCATTATCAGATATCTGTGAGTCTGGCGCCCCAAACCTGGTGACTATGTTTCTCCATATAAACTTTTTGACATCCACGTCCCGAATGTTAGCTAAAGCCTTTGCCTCTGCCCATTTGGTGAAGTAATCTACGACTACTAGTACAAATCTTCTGTTGCTGGTTGCTCGGGAAAATGGGCCGAGAATATCTAGCCCCCATTGTACAAAGGGCTAGGGACTACTGACTAGATTCAAGTGACCTGTTGGCTGATGGATTAGTGGTGCATACTTTTGACACTGTTTGCACTTTTGCACATATTCAGCGGCGTCCTTTTGCATTTGTGGCCAGCAAAATCCTTGAGTCATTGCTCGATGTTCCAACGTTCGCCCCCTACGTGACTACCACACATTCTATCGTGAAACTTGGCCAGGAGCTCACCCACCTTCCTTTAGTGCAAACATAAAAGGTACGGCCCCCCGAAAGATCTTCTATACAGCTGGCAATCTATTGATAGCCAGTACCGAGATGCTACTCGGCGAATCCTACTGGCTTCCTTCTTGTCATCCGGGACTCGATCCTCAGCCAGGAATTCAACGATCAGGTCCATCCAACTAGGCTCAACTGTCGCAATCATGGCTACATTCACCCCCTCAACACCTACGCCATCTGTCATGTCAATGCTGGACTCTTTTATTAGCTCTACCTTGATCAATTGAGGAACCTCCTCCGTCGTTGACAATGCTAGCGTGGCTAAGGAATCAGGATGTCTGTTCTGCGCCCGGCTAACCTAGAACACCTTCGCTGTGCGAAACTTGGTCATAATTTGCTTGGCCGATTGCAAGTACGCCTTCATCCGGGGGTTTCGGGCCTCAAAGGTCTCTTAGACTTGGTTAACAACCAACGAGAATCCAAATATACTTCTACATCCCGGACTCCCATCCCCAAAATAGCTCTCAATCCGGCGAGGAGGGCTTCGTACTCGGCCTCGTTGTTAGAGGCTTTAAACCCAAGCTTGAAAGAATGTTCCAACCGTATTCCTTCGGGGGTGATGATAACGATCCCTGTGCCAGACCCCAAGGCATTTAATGCCCCATCCACGAATACCTTCCACAAGCGACTCTCTAAATGATAAACCATCTCCCCACTCTTAGGGGAAAACTTTACAACAAAATCGGTGAGGACCTGCCCCTTTACTGAACTTCGTGATTTGTACCGTATGTCAAAAGAATCTAGTCGTGTCCCTCACTTAGCTATCCGGCCCGTGAAGTCTGACCTCTTCAGCAACGACTATAAGGGATACTCGGTCAGGACATAGACCGTATGGGCTTGGAAGTAATGCGGCAGCTTTCTCGTAGCATGTATTAAGGTTAGCACTAACTTTTCCAGGGGCAACTACCTTGTCTCGGCGTCAACCAAAGTCTTACTAATATAATACATAGGCTGCTGCACTCCTTGGTCACTGAGAAGCATGGCGCTAACTGCATGATCGGACACTGACAGGTACATGAGCAGGTCCTTCTCGGGCTCTAGGGCCGTCAACATGGGTGCTTGCATCAAATACTCCTTCAAATCCCGAAAAGCCCTGTCACATTCCTCATTCCATTGAAATCCTTTCCACTTCTTCAGGAGTTGATAGAATGGTCGGAAACGATCAAGGAATTTGGATATGAAGCGATTTAGGGTAGCTAACATTCCTGTAAACACTTGCACCTCTTTCGGGTTACTCAGAGACTTCAGCTGTTTCACAGCTTTTATTTGATCTGGGTTTACCTCTATTCCTCGATTAGTGATCAGGTATCCTAGGAATTTACCAGCCCCCACACCAAAAGCATATTTCTCGGCATTAAGGTATAACTTATGTTGCTGAAGAACCTCAAACACTCTCCGGAGGTCCTTTATGTGCTGTGCCTTTTGCTTGCTTTTCACTACCATGTCGTCGATGTACATTTCAACCCTCCGTCCTATTTTGTCTCAGAACATCCTCGTCATCATTCGCTTGTAGGTGGCTCCAGCATTCTTCAGCCCAAAAGGCATCATAATATAATGATAGTTGGCATCCGGGGAGATGAAAGCTGTCTTCTCTTGATCCTCCGGGGCCAGGGCGATCTAGTGGTACTCCTGAAAGGCATCCAAGAAGCTCATCCTCAGGTGTCCGTATGTGGCGTCTACCAGCTAGTCAATCTTCGGCATGGGAAATAGGTCTTTCGGACATGCTCGGTTTAGATCTGTGAAATCTATGCACACCCTCCATTTGCCGCTTTTCTTCTTCACCATCACAGTATTTGCCAGCCATTTTGAGAAGTAGATTTCTCTTATTGCCCCAGCTTCTTTCAGCCTTTGAACTTCCTCCTTTACTGCCTCAACATGCTCCCTGGCTGATCTCCTCGGCTTCTGCTTCCTAGGAGGGAACGAGAAGCCTACGTTTAGTCTATGAATGATGAATTCAAGATCCACTCTAGGCACCTCATATGGACTCCATGCAAACATGTCCACATTCTGTATGAGGAATAACAACATCTCTACCTTGTCCTGACCCTTCAGGCCTTCCCCTACTTAAAAGTATTTGCCTTCATCTGATAATATTCTTACTTTTACCATTTCCTCGGCGCACCCAGCCCCCATTTTTTCCTGTGAATCTTGTAATTGCTATAAAGGGAGCCTTTGTGACGGATCCTTTTGCTCGGCCTACTCCCGATCAGTACATCTTTTTTTCCAATTAACTATGGCAACTAAGCATTGTCTAGCCGTCTGTTGGCTCCCTCGTACTACAGCAATACCCTGCTCGGTTGGGAATTTGACTTTTTCGTGCAAGGTGGACAGAACAGCCCCCAGTGCATGGATCCATGGCCTTCCCAAAATTGCCATGTATGGGGAGAACAAAGCAACCACTATAAGTGTTACCACCACCTTCTTGCCTTCCATGTTTACGGGCAAAGAAATTTGCCCCTCAAGAACTACCACTTTTCCATTGAACCCGACCAAAGGCGTAATGTTCTTTGAAAGGTCCTCATTCCTCAATCTGAGTCCTCTAAACAGGTCTGAATACATCACATCGGCTTCGCTCCCCTGGTCTATCATCACCCTCTTCACTAAGAAGCTGCTTATCCGGGTCGTGACTATTAACACGTCGTCGTGCGGTTGAATCATTCCTTCCAAATCGTCATCCCTGAAAGCAATAGGTTTCTAGGCTAGCTTTATCTTCTTCTCGGATGGTCGTATATTCGAGCTACCTTCCATTGGTGCAACAGTCAACACCCCTTTCTTTCCTGCTGCAGTGAGGCCCCTCGGGGCAGTATGAATAACCTCAATTATCTCGAGAGGGGGTGGGAGGGGGTTTTCTCTTTGTGGAGCGCCTTGCCCCGGCCCTTGGTCCTATGCGTCTATTACGAACTCCTTTAAATACTCGGCCTTGGCCAGCTGCCTGAGATGATCCCTCAATACTCGGCACTGCTCTGTAGTGTGGCCTTTATCTTTGTGGTAAGTGCAGTACAAGTTTTGGTTCCTCCTAGACGGGTCGCCTCTCATCTTGTTCAGCCACCTAAAGTATGGCTTGTGCTTAATCTTGTCCACAATCCTATGCACTGGCTCCTTAAATGTTACATTTACCTCCCCTACTTGTGCTTCCAGCTCCTGAAACCTTAAATTTTCCTAGGCCCTAGGGGGAAAACCACTCTGTCCAGGACAATTTATCATGGGCGCCTTACCTTTGCTTTGCAGCCGGTCATCTTCTAGAAGTTTGTATTCTTCAATGCGCCTCATTAGTTGCCTCATGTCCTCGGGAGGCTTCTTCGTCAATGATTCCCTTAATCCGGAGTCCTCGGGTAGCCCCATCCTAAAAGTACTTGCGGCAATCTTCTTGTTCCCCCCACCAATCTCGTTGTAAAGTTCCCAATACCGACTAATGTAGCTACGAAAGGTTTCCCTTACCCTCATTTTCATGGATAGCAGTGCGTCTACCGATTATGGTATTCGACTGTACATCACAAATCGGACTCCAAACTCCTGTATTAGCTCACCAAAGTTATGGATGAAGCCCTTCTGTAACCCATTAAACCATCTTAAAGCAGTGGGCCAGAGGCTCGAGAGAAAGACCTTGCACATCAGGGTGTCATTATGGGTGTGTAGAGACATAATTTGGATGTAGTGGCTGACGTGCTCTTCCGGGTCCATTTTTCCATCGTAGGAATTAAACGGGGGACGCGTAAATCTGTCCAGCATAGGGGCCCGATCAATGTCGGTCGAAAATGGTGACCAAACAGCTCTACGTAGTGCATGGCTCATAGCGTCCAGGGCTACATTATGGGGTTGTTGCTCTTCTAGGGAATCTGAACCTCGATCTGCATATTCTTGTGATCGTGAATGGTCTCGGCCTCGACATGACTCCTGTGAGCATGACTGGTATCGCTGCCTACGAGATTCTCGTGAATGCGAACGTTCTCTGCGGTGGTGGGATTGGGAATGATTGGAACCCGCCTCATGACGATCTTCCCCGGTGTTAGACCTTCTTTCTCGGTTGTCTTGGTCCCTCTGCGGTGCCCGTTCTCCACTTCCAACTCCAGATCGCTCACCAGCCTGCGCAACCGTTCAAACTTTTCATCTCTTTCATCAAATTTCATGTGCCCAGATGCAATGGATACCGTCTGCTGTGTCTGATATGACCCCTTTCTGAGGCCAGAACCTTCTTTCTCCCATTCACGATCCCTGTCTTCGCGCCTTTTTTGCTTCCTTTCTCACCAGGAGGATCCCCAAGAAGATCCCCCCGAACCACTTTCAGCGTCACTGCCAGAACGTCTCTCAGACATTCCCTCGTGCGTGACCCTCGGTTGAACCACTGAATTGCAGGAGAGCCCCACAGTGGTCGCCAATTGTGCGCGACTAGGTGAGGTTGTTTGGGCCTGACCTCACTGGCTCAAAACTTACTTGTAAAGTGGGACTTGGATTTCCTGCTTTTGGTGGTTCACAACCCAGAGGCTCAATGTAACTTGCTCTCTTTCCCTCTCTCAATCACTATTTCCTCCCTGCTCTCTCTCTCTCTCTCACTCTTCTTTCAGAACCTTTCAACCAACCCCTTTTTCCCATCCACTTCTCATATTTATAGCTCTAAATTAGTGGAGAGACTATGATTACCTCCATGGTTAGTGCAATGAGAGGTCCAATATTATCAACCCTAAGTGGATAGTTAGGTGGGAGTGGGATATGGTGAAAGTGGCCTTGGAACTTGATTTCTACTCCAGAAAGCATGCCCGATGGCAGCGCTTCTGGGCACTGCCGGGTATGCAAATGATGGTATGTTCGGACATTTATTCCTCTTTCATTGTTCGGTAAAGGTCCCCGAGCAAGGATCAGGTGATGACACCTGGGCCTACAGTTGATGTGGGCCTAGATTGGGGCCATAGGTCGCACTGTTGCATCGGAACTTTAGGCCCAAATGTGCTTAGGCTCCACGGGACCGTACGTTACCCCCTTGATTCATGCCCGACTAATCTAGTAGGCTTTGAGCCCAGCTTTTGACAGGGGAGTTAGCAACCATGGGCCAATTTGCGGAGTTTGGGCCCAATGTCCAGATGGTCCCGTGGGAGGTGCGTCGTACAAGGCCCAATACACAAATTTGTGCTCTTACCCCCATATATAGTATGCATTTTTTTTTTTTGGGAGAAGTATGGAAAATTTTTAATTAAAATAATAGATGCAAAACAATTATTCCTTGAATATTTTAACTTATTCTAAATTATTATTATTTTTGTGAAACAGGTTTAATGTTTCTTTAAATCCCTAAAATTATCTACAATTAATGTTGTACTAAATTTCATAATAATTTATTTTTCACTATACAAGATCAAAGATTTTAATAGAAAATAATCTTCCATTTTGTTGCAAAATCTAGTTTTAACAATATTTATGGTTAAATTCTCATTCCCTGTTTGCATTTGTGGCCCTTATATACTAGCTAAGTACGGACACAACCATTCAATAAACAAGCTGGTGGGCTATTGATTTTGTAGCCCTTATTTATATACTAGCTATTGACACAATCCAAAGTGCCTAAGCATGCCTTCCACACTCGCAAAGAGGACAAAGCTGTGCAGGGGATAGAAGCTTGCGTACGTTGCACCCTAAGCATGCCCAAACCTGCCCTCTAAAGCGGACAAATAGATTGTGTTACCCCACATATATATATATATATATATATATTAACATATTTACTATTAAATTTCTATTATATTATATCTTAGTGATATATGCTCGTGAGGAATTAACTTGGTTCATGGACCATGACCTGCGAATTATGATTGCTGTTGAATGACTTTATTGCAACGAAATACCCATACGCTATGACTTATTAGAAAAATTCATTGAATCATTGACATCATCGAAGGCTGGTTGAACTCGCAACACAGGACTTTGAACGAGATAGATGCCAATCAAACTATAAACATGTTGCTCTATCATTTTGAATTTTAAATTGCATAAAAAATTCTGTCAAACAAAAATTATCATATGCAAATGGTATATATAACTTTCCTTCACAATATATGAATCTCATAATAATTCGGCTCTGTCTTATCAAAAAATTTGTCGTGGTTACAGACATGTACAGATATACGTTTGGACATGCATGAATCTCGCTCTCTCATCCAATTAAGATAGAAAGATACAATATGAACAAAACAATGGACTTTAGATTGATGTTATTGCATCCCATTTTGTCAAAATCTAGCTGTTGGTCCACGGTTTGTAAAGATAGCGTAGCACTTTAAGTTTTTACGTATCCGCCGGAGAATGAACAATGATTGTGTTAGAAAAAAATTTCAGTCGAAGTCCATGTACACAAAATTATTCACAAAAGGACAAGTTATCAATGATGGAAACCTGTAAAAATCAATTACAAATGGATTGTGGATAATAATATTTCTAGCATAATCTAAATATTTTTCAACTTATATTAATATGATAATTTTTAAATAATATTTTTGTCACTTGAGTCCATCATTAATCATGAGAATTTATACTGTCTTGTGACTCAAAGTAGCAGAATCCACCGCATTCTATTATGTCGTAGATGTAAAGATTCTATTAGTTTCACCAAGAAATACATTGTTTTGTTCTTAGTGGGAGTATTATATCAACCAACAATCATAAAAAAAAATTATATCAACCGACAATCATTAATTAAAAAGATTATATATGAAATGATTATAAAAAAAAAAAAAAATTTATATGAAATGTTCATTAATGGAGATGCAAGTTGCAACTCCATTCTTTGAAAGTATAGGTGTCAAAATTTGAAATAGTATGTGATAGAAAGAAAATATGACAAAGAAAGAACAGACAGAATTAACGTGGTTCGATAACTAAAACCTACATCCACACCACCAGAGACCAGATAGATACATCTCGCATTCACTATAAGTTGATAAAACATTACAAGAGAGCTCATATTTATTGTTAAATATTAGTTATGATATATTTCATATTGAATATACTTGAATAGGTGCGAAAAATGGAAGCATAAAATAGAAACACAAGAACACGAGAGTTATGTGATTTAGCGTTACAAATTATGTCCATGGAAAAAACCCTTAAGGGCTATATCTTTAGTAAATAAGAGTGTAGTACAAAACTTGTGTTATAATGAACCATAACATAAATATATATAGTAGATTAAACCTTAAACTAATAGACTTCTAGTACAAGTAAAAAACTTGGCTTGCACACAAAGTAGAATTAGACTTGAACCTATACTAATGAGCTAATATATTTCTAACACCTCCTCTCAAACTCAAGATTGAAACTTGATGAAAGCTTGAAATTTAATAAGGTTGAGAGGATCCCTTAAATGAAGTTTGACTCTGTGACAGTGGTTTGAAGAAGGTAATGATCTTGCAGTGTTAATGCGAATTTTAACGGTGGTATGACTATACTAGAGACTTTTGACGGCAATATTGGGAAACCAAAGAGATGAACGTATCAAAAAAATACTGAAGAAGACAAAGATTGCTTTTAAATAAGGTTGATTTGATACCATATTAGAAATACTGAATGAGTGTATTGTTTTTTTCAAATAATAAAATATACATGAGTGTTTTTATATAAGAAGTAAAGTGTACCATATAATAAGTAAAGTGTACCGTAAAAGTATGTGTGATATCTAAGTAAATAAAATGAGCCTAAGGCCTATAGCCGATTACACGTAACACTCCACATCCTTTTTGAGTGACGACAAATTGAGTTAGCTTGTGATGCACATTTTTTTTTTGTGGTGCTCGGGAAGCATATCACTCTTCCATGCCGTAAGAAGGATTTGATAATGAAGAGATGACAAGCTGCACAAAGTCCTTTGTTTTGATTTCACATCAAATAGAAGGAAAAGCTGACGGCAGACAACGAAGCATGTTGATAAAGTTTAAAGCTTGTGGGGTTTTATACTTTAATCCCAATTTTTTTGGAATCCTCGTGCATTGTTAGAATTGTGGGTTGGCCGACAAGGATTCTTTTTAACTAGCACTTTAACACAAATCCTTGTAATTGGCTTATTTTTTAACGAAAATTCTCTCAAAGTGACCAATAAGATTTTACTACGCAACTCAACGGCAAGAGCTATTCTCTTTGGGATTACGAGCCTGCAACGTATATATATGTTCCAGTTAAATAATCAAGAAGTTTTGGCATTGCAATTTCA